>NW_018022182.1:0-4069 GCF_002006095.1 Pseudomyrmex gracilis
ATATTAATATTGTCCCATATATTAGTTTATTAGTATATATATTAGTAGTAGTATTATAATATATATTAGTAGTAGTATTATCAGTTTTATCTCAAGGTGCCAAAAAGAATAAGTACGCTCCTGAGTTCTGAATAATGATGATCATAATATGCGTGCGTAAAGGCCGGGCGATCGCGGGCGTTCGCGGGCGCCCGTGCCCGTTTTCAGCGTTTTGCCGACCCCTGGTTTAATTGGATATAATTGGCCAATACGCGGCAAAAAACCAGTTCTTCGGATCAATAATCTTCTTTATTTGAAAACATTTTAACAAACGTTTTGGCTCCAAATTTAGGTCTTTTCAGTGTTTAAAACTTCGTAGGAATAGGAAGAACTCCAAATCCATCAGCCGTGTATTGTCTATTGTTAGCAACTGATAGATTGAGTTTTTCCTATTCCTACACATTTCTGAACACTGAAGAAGACCCAAAAAAGAAAGGTTGATGAGGGAGGTTTTCGGTCTATTTTATTTTTGGTAAAAAAATTAAAATACATTTTTTTACAATTACCTAACAATAATGATTCGATTACACCCTAAACGGACTACTCTCATCCCCCTAGTTCCTCCCCGCTATCCTCTCAAATACTGAAAATGTCATGACTTGCTCACAGCATTTTTGGGGAGATTTGGCGCATTCAAACTTGTATTTGCTTAATAAAATACACTATCAACTCCTTATTAACTACAATAACTTCAAAATTCCTTAACCCCTAAACCCGATAACCTCAAAACCCCGTGATCTCAAAGCCACATACCCTCAAAATCCCAATAACCCCTTAAAAACTATATCCTTTAATCCTTTCACCTCATAAACTCAAAACCTCATGACCTCATAACCTCAAAACCCCATAACCTGAAAACTCCAATAACCAAATAATCTCTTAATTCTCTAACACTTTAATTTTTTAATCTCGTTACCTCATAACCTCAAAACTCCATATCTCCAAAATCCCATAACCCAATATAACCTTAAAATTCACCGAGGTCCGTTAAGGTCTATCACAACAGGTTAAAAGTCATTTGAAAGTCAAATTAAAAGAAAGCTAATTAAACAATCCAAAAAAATAGATATATTGGTTTTTGAAGTCTCTGAATCCGAATTAGAGGATGGTTTAACTGCTCGATGTTAATTAGAAGTCATTTCATGGTTAACTTAATATTATTTTAGGGTTAAACTAAAAAAAATAATGTGTAATGAATTTTAATCATTATATATATGGGGTATTGGGGGCGTTGAATCCAAATCAGGAAATTTTTTCATTCCTTATGATCTTCTAGTAATCGTTTCAAGGTTATCTCAAGAACATCTAAGGATAAAGGTTATGTGGCTTTGAGATCATGGGGTTTTGAGGTTATCGGGTTTCGGAATTAAAGAGTTTTGAGGTTATGGTAGTTAATAGGGAGTTGATAGTGTATTTTATTAAGCAAATACAAGTTTGAATGCGCCAAATCTCCCCAAAAATGTTGTGAGCAAGTCATGACATTTTCAGTATTTGAAAGAGTGGCGGGGGGGAACTAGGGGGATGAGAGTGGTCCGTTTAAGGTGTAATCGACTTATTATTGTTAGTTAATTGTAAAAAAATGTAATTCAATTTTTTTACCAAAAAAATAAAATAGGCCGAAAACCTCCCTTATTGACCCTCCTCCTTTGGAATCAAAATGTTTATTAAAATATTTTCAAATAAAGACGTTTATTGGCCCGAAGATCTGGTTTTTTGCCTCGTATTGGCCACTTCCCTCCAATTAAATAATATTTCACGAAGAAGAATACAGAAAATAACATAATTGTGTCTACAGTTTAGTAAGACTACACCTTATCTTTTTTTCCGTGATTATTAACTAATCCTAAGTACATAACTGTACTTTAGTAAGATTATATTTATTACAAAGACACAGAAATGTAACAAAAAAATCTTTTTTCAAAATATAAAATGCACAATATTTAATGCAAAAAAACTTGGCGCGGCTGCACTTCAACTATAATGAACTGAAAGTATTTATTTATGCGGCAATCTGATGTATAATAGCTACTCAGTGTTTGTTTCACTGTGAAATATATGAAATAAATTGTAAAAAGCTGTAAAGTACGCGCGTATACGCGTAGGATATATCTATTTGTACTTTGTAAATAGCTTGCACGCTTACGTAAGACAAAAAAAAGTTAAGGTATAGTCTTACTAAACTATGGACACAATTATGTTAATGTATATTGTTTTTTTATTCTATATTGTTTTCTATTGTATATTGTTTTACAACAATATAAAATCATACAAAAGTTTAGTTGGTGATAATTTTTAATATCACTTCTTTCGTAAAACAGGTTTTTAGAGAAAGAATGTTTTGTAGTATATAATAACGGAAAAAAAATCAAGGCACATTCTTACTATTGACACAAGTATGTTATTGTAAATTGTATTTCTATTTAATATTGTTTTTTATTGTATATTGTTTTTTAATATAATAACGTACTTTTGTACGTTATTATATTAAAAAACTTGGTGCTTTTTGATATCACTTCTCTTGTAAAACAGATTTTTAGAAAAAGAATGTTTTGTAGTAAATATTATACTATTTTGTAAACCAGGTTTTATAGAAAAAGAATTTTTTGTATAAAATCAAGAGGCACGGAGTAAACGGTACAATAATTGGCCCTTTAAGGAACAGCGTCACATAAATACTTAATTATTGTAAATTATTCAGTATGTTTTATAACAAAACATATATAAATAAGTTCAGGAAGCTTCCTATTAATATTGTAAGAATAAATACAATTTATAAAAAAGTTTAAGATTTGTAAAAACTATACAAAAACTTTGGTTTTTATAAGAAAACACAGTTATTGGCCAACTTAAGACACTTATTGGCTCATCATTTGACAGTAATTGACCACTAAAATAATATGCTACCGATGGCAATAGTTTCGTGTGATAACATCTTTTTCAATGCTTTGTGATATATAAGTTGCAATTAAAATTTGTTGTTAAGATTATTTATTGTTAAAGAAGGTATTATATCAGTTCATTACAATAAATATATATGTATATAAAAATAGTTAGTCTTGATTATTTTATGGTTAGTAAACTTGTAACCTATAAAGTTATGTACTATTTAGATCAACGATTAAAATTTTTAAGATGCCAAAAATCAAAGCGGAGAATAAATACTTTAACAAATATACTGAAGAAAAAGTAAAAAAAGCTCTGTCTGCAATACGCAATGGAATGTCATTACGTCAAGCATCGAGGATACATGGGATTTCAAGATCCACTAGTCAATTTAAACTCAGTGAGAAGTTTTCTAAAACATCACCAGGTCCATCTCCAGTACTAGGTTTTATTAGAGAACAAGACTTAGTAAACTGGGTTATTGAATGCAGTATAGGAAAGGATTTCCACGACAAAAAGAAAACGTACTGTCTTCTGTTAATAAATTTTTAAAAGACTACTAGTTTAAAAAATCCATTTAATAATAACACCAGGAAATGGTTGGTATAAAGCTTTTTTAAGAAGAAATCCTTTTGTGTGTGTGTTACTAAAAGATTTTCAGAACCAATCACAAGTGTTAGTTCATGTGTAGAAGAAAATGACATACGAAATTGGTTCAAAGACATTTATAATTGTCTGAAAGAAAAGAATTATTTTGTATGATCTCTCTAGAATATATAATAGTGATGAGATATCTTTCGTGATATGTCTCAAAATGAAAAATGTTTTAGCTTCTTGTGGAGCACGAAACGTATATAATATTGACAAAGACAATGCTAAAATGAATGTAACTGTATTGTTTACTAAACAATTAGTGATAAATCGAGATTACTCTCAGGCTCTATAAGTCTTATTAAACTAATAATATATGAATATAGGGGCATGAAGAGCCGTTCGCAGGATGTTGTGCGTGAATGTGCTTTTTTTTACATACTACCATGATCAAAAAATAACCGGAATTTATTCATAAAAAGAAAAGTACATGTTTATTCTTCAAAATTCAAGTTGTCCTCTTCAAAGTAGTCCCCGTCGGCTGCGATGCACTTGT
>NW_018022182.1:5699-7696 GCF_002006095.1 Pseudomyrmex gracilis
AAGAAGTGCACTCAAGGCAGTAAACTAAATTCTTATTTTGTTCTTTCTTTAAGGGATCTTTAATTGCTTTAATAAAAATGTCAAGTTTGTTAATACTACGGAAAGCTAGGGAGGCATTAACTAAAGATTTTATTGACCTTGACATAAATTAAATAAATAAAAAACTTAAATAAAGATTATCATTTATACATCAACACCTAGTATTTTACTCCGTATCGGCCCTTTCTACATATATTATTTAATAATTTTAAAATATTGCGAAAAAAACTCCTCAGCCAGGAGTCGAACCTGGAATCTCCGGCTTTCCGGGCCTTCTCTGTTAGGCCACTTGGAGTTTTTCGCAATATTTTAAAATTAGTTAGGGGGGTATACGGGGTCCTTCATATATATGTGATGCAAATCCAGCATCCTATATGGAGGAAAAAAATTATTTCGAAGTATATATGTGCAAACATATATATATATTTAAAAAAAAGCACATTCACGCACAACATTCTGCGAATGGCTCTTCATGTCCGTATATTCATGTATTGTTTATATTTTGTGCATCCGGTATAATAACTCCCCCTACCGTTATATATCCTTATAAAAGATTGCCATCCACAATTGCAAATTCAGTACCTAACGATTAGGGTATTGGATGTTACACCAAATGGTTGGATGAACGCAGACACATCTTATGACTACATAAAAAATATATTTTACCCATATTTAATAAAAGAAAAAGTCATGTTTCCAGTAATATTATTTGTGGATGGTCACAGTAGTCATACAACACTACAAATTAGTCATTTATGTTCAGAGATGGAAATTATTCTTATATGTCTGTATCCTAATTGCACACAAGTACTTCAACCTACTGATGTTGCAGTATTTAAACCATTGAAACATTTGTGAAAAAAAAGCGTTTTGCAGTGGAGAGAAAAGAATCCTACATTACCATTAACAATGGACAAAATGGCACCATTGTTAAAGGATGCAATTGATACATTTTCTACAAGTAAGAGTACAATTAAAAATGGGTTTAGAACATGTGGCCTCTATCCATGGGATCCAAATGCTGTAGATTATTCAAAATGTCTTGGTACCAAAAAGGTTTTAGCTAAATATAATCCACCTATGACAGCTACACATTCTTTTGAAATATTTACAAAGATTGTAGGAGATGATTTATTGCATCACCTGAAAACATCCTCTAAAAAAGCAGCACAAAAAGAAAGAGAAATATTTATTATTATTCTCCAAAGATTACTGGAAGAATATAAAAAGTCTCAAGATGTTACTACCACTGTACGCAAAGAAGATTTACAAAGAACGTCATTATCTAATGAACAAAAAAAGCAATTGAATGAATTGCAATATCTTAATAATATACCTATTATCATATCAAATGATTCTCTAACACATAATACTGTAGACAATTATGCATGTGATATTGAAAACATTAATGATAACCAATTAATAATGACTTAAGGCTCGTTAAAATGAAACCAAGAAATATATAAGGCCTTACGATCCGTTCCCAGGATGTTGAGCGGAAATTGTACGTGTATACAGGGTGTCCCAGAATTGGTGTAACATCTCTCGTAGGCAGGTAGAAGGAGTAAAACTGAGTCAAAAAGTTCTATACCATTTTACTAGATTCGCAATAGTTACTGAGATTTTAATTAACAAAGATCCGCGAATAAGCATGCATCGGGCTGTCTTACGCGCGTAAGACAGCCCGTCGCGCTTCGCGCGCTCACGGTGTTACCCGTAGAAACGTATGGGAGGAGCTAATATAACAGCATATACTATAACATATACATATTAAAATGTAATTGTGTGAAGCGCGCCGGGCTGTCCTACGCGCGTAAGACAGCCCGATGCACGCTTATTCGCGGATCTTTGTTAATTAAAATCTCGGTAACTATTGCGAATCTAGCAAAATGGTATAGGACTTTTCACCTGAGTTTTATTCTTTCTACCTGCCTACGAGAGATGTTAAACCAATTCTG
>NW_018022182.1:7762-9025 GCF_002006095.1 Pseudomyrmex gracilis
AACTCCTCGGCCAGGAGTCGAACCTGGAATCTCCGGCTTTCCGTGCCATCGCTTTCCCTGTTAGGCCACCGAGGCACTTGGAGTTAGTCTCGCAATATTTATACATATATCGAAGATGATACATCTTCGTCTCTCATATGTGAGATGCAAATCCAGCATCCCGTATGAATTTAAGAATTGTGATTTCAATTCAAAAAATACTCACTTGTAAAAATTTACAAGTTGAACGTTACATGTGCATATATATATATACATATATATACACGTACAGTTTCCGCTCAACATCCTGGGAACGGCTCGTAAAGCCTTATATATTTCTTGATTAATGATAACGATATTAATGTTACTGTGATAACTGATACAACTAATATGAATGAAACAGATTAATTAACTGATAAAAATACTATTAATGATGTAAATATTAATGATATTATAACATATAATACCATAGACAATTATACATGTGATATTGAAAAAATTAGTGATAACGATATTAATGTTACTGTGATAACTGATATAACTACTATAACTAAAACAGATAAGATAACTGATAAAAATACTATTGATGAGACTGATATTAATGATATTATATAATGATATTATATAATTGATAATACTTTGAATAATAATATTATTTATGAGTCTAACACTAATAAGGATATTTCCAAAATTACTAATAATAACGAATTTATACTTGATTTATCTCTTTCGCATCATAGTGATTGTTCCAAAAGATTACACAACTTTTTATCCAATCCACCTACACCTAAAAGAAAGAGAAAAAACAGAAAAAAAATCATACGCAATCTTGTCTTGTCAATGGAGGTTGAACAAGAAAAAAAAACTTGCTACAGAGAAAATAGAAAAAAAGAAAAGAGACTAGAAAACTTGAAATTAAAAAAAAACAAGCAGATAGCAGAGAAAATAAAAAAAGCAAAAAAATTAGTTAGATTGCAAAAGCAGCAAGAGATCAACCAAAAGAAAGTAAACATTAAAAAAAAGAAAATCATTAATAATAAAGAAAAATAACTTATGTCTTTAAAATTATAATTTTATTTTTTAAAGAATATGTTTTGTTTGGTAAAAAATATATTTATTTTTATATGTTAATATATTGTATATTTATAACCAATATATTGTATATTTATAACATGTACAAATAGGGTAACTGTCCCTATTAGTGTGCTGTTAAGCAAGCGTGCTCTCTTTTTTGAATAAATACTCAATTAACTGACTTCAAATGAGCTTGCTCAAAATTTATAT
>NW_018022182.1:9865-26029 GCF_002006095.1 Pseudomyrmex gracilis
TAAAAAATCCATTGATATCATAACTATAAATAAAAAAATACTCTACTTATTTATTTTCACTTGTTTTTCTGTAATATTTATTTAAATATAAAGGCACACTAATCGGGACAGGCACACTAATAGGGACAGTTACCCTACATGTACAACTAAAACAATTTATAGCCATGTACAAGTAATAAAATATATTTATAAAATATATTTTATGGAATATATTTTTACTGAATACCTTATGTTATTTTTTAAAGTAAAACTGTAAATTGCTAACTTTTCCTGAGTTTAGCTATTTACTCCGGTTTTTTTAAAAGAATTTGTCATCACTAAAATAAAAATTCATCGGAAAGACTTGGAAAAATTGCACTTTTCATTTTTTTAAAAAAACATCAAATTTAAAACTACTTTCCAAACTAGTCCAACTAATTTTTCAAACTATTTAGGATTTCTAACAGATTTAAATTTACTAGTTTATCCTTTTTCAATAGCAACAACGATCACGAAGTCAATGAGACTACTTGTCATTACCATAACCACAAAAAACAGTTATTGGCTCTCTGGCCAATCATTGTTATTCAATATTATTAATATGATAGTTGTTGTCCATTAATATTTTTATTATTGTCTGCAAATGTTTAACATATTTTGTAAAATTTCAACTTTGTTATATCTAATGAGAATGAAATGTTATTTATACATTAATATTGTTAAACACATTAAAATGTATCAAATCGTAAGGTTCATTCTTACGACTTTTTGATTAGATTAGTGTAATGTTGAACGTGTTGCACTATTCACTTATCTAATATTAAAAGTATTATAGTGAGTGGCGAAGTATTAATTACATTTGAAACAAAAAACTACAAGGAATTTAAATATTAACAATATGTAATATATATATACTTCGTAAAATTGTCAGAAAATACTTTGAAGAGGGCTGGTACGAAGTAAGGTACAAGATGTTAATGTATGAACCGAATTCTTTATTTATAAATGCCAAACGTTTCGACTCTCAGTTTGAGTCATCTTCAGTGGCAAAACAAAAATCTATAAAACAAATTAACTCAAAGTGGTTTACAAAAAACAGCGAATGAGCAATAGGAGGGGGGGGTTAATATGATGCAAAAAACTCACCATTTAAAAAAAGGCAGACTGTACATCAGGTTATAATGAGGGAGAGACATCAAAAATTGAATTTATCGTTGCGTTTTAATAAACACACTTGTCTTCCCGCAGTGTGTCATGTTTGATAAGAAAATAAAAAAGAATCCCATTAAAAACATGGAAGACACTCTAAACTCCATTTAAAAAAAATGTATTTCCAATAAGTACATCACCGATTTGACATTTAAGTCAATCAAATCAAGTGATGGCAATCTCCTAAGAGCGTATGGCATTCCAAAAGTCCATAAGCCGAGCAATCCTTACAGATTAATTGTGTCTTCCATTGGCAGTCCGTTACATACCTTTGCAGAATTTTTACACAAAATCTTATATACAAACATCCCTACTGCTAAGAGCCATATTTACAATAGCACTGAATTTGTTAACAAAATTAATAAAATCAATCTACAGCGGGGTCACATTCTCTTATCTCTTGACGTTATTTCATTATTTACCAATGTATTGATTTATTTGGCTTTAAAAAGTATTAAAATTAGGTGGAAGTTTATCAGAAACCAAACTAAAATTCCCCTTAATGAATTTCTTTTTGCTATTGAATTTGTTCTTTCTTCTACCTATTTTTTATTTGATGAACAGATTTATAAACAGTCTTACGGAGTACCGATGGGATCGCCACTGTCTCCAGTTATGGCAGATTTAGTCATGCAAGACCTGGAGATTTCAGTTTTGAAAAAACTACCTTTTACTCCGTCTTTTTATTATAGATATGTTGACGATTTGATTATGACGGCTCCTTCTGAGTTTTTGCTAGATCTTCTGTCTCTGTTTAATAGTTATAATAGATTGCAGTTTACGGTATAGACTCAGATTGACGACAGTTAAGTTTTCTTGATGTTAAGTTGATTGTTGACGAGCACAACACACTTAAGTATGATTGGTGTCACAAGGAAACCTTCTCAGGAAGACATTTAAACTTTCTTTCTATGCATCCTACCTCACAAAAAATTGGGACCATCATTGGTTTAGTAGACAAAATATTTTCACTTTCCCATCCATAATTTCATGTGAAAAATCTTACTTTTATTATTAAAATATTGATTACCAACAATTAAAATGAATTAGTACAGGCATTAAAAATGGATTCCACTGAATGTAAATTCGACCTTGTAGCCTGATCTTGTCCACGGGTGGGAGTGTAAAAAATCGTAGAAAGTGTTGTTTAGTGGGACGTTTCGATCATACTTTAATTTCGATCATCATCAGCCAATCTTGGAAAAACAAATACAATGACCAACAATTACCTTCTACATTTTATTTTTAACATTATTAACAATAGAATCAAGTTTTTAATCAATAATAAATATAAAAACACACTTATAAATTCTACATCTAATTCTTTGAGCACTCAGGATAAAAAGAAGTCGTTCTTTGTGATGCCATATATTAATAATCTCTCAGACTCTATATCAAGGTCATTAAGAGCTGATATCTCGTTGGCATTCCGCAATATAAATAAACTTGATATATTCATCAAAGCAATTAAAGATCTTTTAAAGAAAGAACAAAATAAAAATTTAGTTTATTGCCTGGAATGTATCTCCTGCAATGCATCTTATGTAGGCCAAACTAAGAGAAAATTAAAAACCAGAATTGCAGAACATAGAAACCAAATCAATCGAAAACAGGTAGAAGCATCTGTAGTTACTGAGCATAGGCTACAGACCAGTCACGATTTTAATTGGAATAACGTGCGTATTTTGGATCAAGAAAATCATTACAACAAACGATTAATTTCTGAAATGATCCAAATCAAGTTGCAAACGAACGTTGTAAATATTATGTCGGATACAGAGAAACTAAAACCATATTTCTCATTTCTTGAATTATACAAATCTAAATGATCGTTCACCTTTAAAGGCTTGACAAACATATTATTGTCAGTGTGGTGGGATAAAGTATTTATATTCAAACTTTGTGAAAGCTGTACATCAGTCGTTTATTATTCTTGTGTACTGGTCTTATCAAACATGACACACTGCGGGAAGACAAGTTTGTTTATTAAAACGCAACGATAAATTCCATTTTTGATGTCTCTCCCTCATTATAACCTGATGTACAGTCTGCCTTTTTTTAAATAGTGAGTTTTTTTGCATTATATTAACTCCCCCCCCCATTGCTCATTCGCTGTTTTTTGTAAACCACTTTGAGTTAATTTGTTTTATAGATTTTTGTTTTGCCACTGAAGATGACTCAAACTGAGAGTCGAAACTTTTGGCATTTATAAATAAAGAATTCGGTTCATACATTAACATCTTGTACCTTACTTCGTACCAGCCCTCTTCAAAGTATTTTCTGAATTTAAATATGTTCATATCAGAGGATATAACATAAGTGATTTCTTATTATTTTTCAATTTTGACAATAAGGCCAATAATAATCTTGATAATAAAGACAATAATCATTGTCTGGAAGATTGTATCGTTTACCCCTAGTGCCTCGCGTCAAGTTCACGCGCAATGAAGTCGAACGGAGCACTCCGTGTTTCTATTACGCGAAAATGAGTAATTGTGACATTTGCGGAAAAATGAAATATTCATATTTTAGTAATGACTGAACCGATCGACTTTTTTTTTTTATCTCAATCGATTCAGAACAAAACATTAAAAAAAAAGTATTACTGCAAGTTTTGTGTTTGTGTCCTCTAATCTAAAAAAAAAAATATTGACAATAATGTTTTGACGGTGAAAAATTCACGTTTTCATGATCGTCTTGGGATCGAAATTTGTGCATGTTTGTATAACTGTTAACAGATGGTATAAATTTATACGCACGCTGAAAGAAGAAAAGAGGAAGAAAGTAGGAAGTGTGAGTTAGAGAGAGAAAGAGAAAATCAAGAGGAACGGGTTGTTGTGACGGTAGTGTTTTGAGTCATTTCAGGTCCACCGCACAAAAATTCTTCTGTAACGCGTTATACGTTATAGTTAAGTAGGGCTATAAACTTAGACTCGTTGTTTATATATAAGTTCGAATGTAAGTTTACGGTTAGTACTTAATTAACATAACATAACGCGTTACGAAAGAATTTGTGCGGTGGTTCTTCACGCGCAACGAAGTCTAATCAAAATCGTGAGTGTTTGTGATTGTGACAAGTATGTATCATTTTCAATATCAATTTTCAATCAATTCAATACCTGCGTTGTGCAGTGTTCCACATGTTACCTCCTCAAATATAATAATCAATTATCTAACCTTTCTCTTTGTATGTCAGACAGATTGCTTATTATTATGAGAGAGCAAATAACATGCAGATATTATATAAATAAGTTTTGTTAATTAACTACCTTTTATTTTACAGATTGTTACGCACTACTCTATATTTAACATAGGCATTTTAACAAAGGCAGTACATATGTTGGCAATTGAGGATGAAATATATGTGAATCCACAACAGGAAGCTATTTCCTTCCGGACACTTAACATGACAAAATCAGCATATTGTACATTCCATAAAAATTTCTTTTTATTACACTCTCAGAGATCTTGAAAGGCATAGAAGTATAAAATTTCCATGAGAGTAATAATCTAATTTATTATGTCTGTGATAAGATATTATTTAGACATTCATAATCAATTATTCTGTAATTTTTACAGAGTCTATGACTATCTTTCTGCTAGTAGATTAGACAAACAAGTGGAGACTTGTCATATCTGGTAGCACCTTTTGATATCACTTTTTTGTAAAACATGTGTTTTTAAAAACAATACGTGTTGTGCATGTACTTGGCGCCTGTTCTTACCGTTTTTTGAAAAGGTAAATGTTTTGAGATAACATACATTTTGTAATATATACGTTGTAGTTTAGAAAATACATCAAGATGGAAAAAAATATTCACATCATCAACCATGTTTCAAAACAGTTTATTTTACAAAAAAAGTTATATCCTCCGAGAAAAAATGACATCAATATACAACTTTAGTTTTATTTACCTGATGATTTACGTAATTTCTGAGCAAAACCTTATTGGGTGTTATCTTAAGTATTGTTTTAATCAAATTTTATGGAACATTTTGCAAAGCACCAACCAACACTCGAGCTGTGATGCAAATTCATTGTGCATTTCAGCCCTGGAATATGATGCTTTCTGTATAAATTTATTATAAAATAGTTGACATTCAGATAAATAAAATTCTTAAGCAAAGCTTTTTGATAATGATTGAAAAGTTCAGTAAGTGTCGAAGTTTTTAAATAAAAAATATTTGAATTCTATTTAAACAGAATTAAATTTATTAAAAAAATTAACTAGACTTCTTCTATTAAAATAATTTGACAAGCCAACCAATTAACAATTAAAAAAAAATCTGTTTGTGTATTTGCAACTTCTCACAATTTAAGACGGATGACAAGTAAGACTTGTTGATAGCAGTTATTTTGAATAAAATGAATATCAGATTGCAAGCATCTACTTCCAAACAGATATAACAAGTCTCCACTTGTTTGTCTAATCTACTAGCAGAAAGATAGTCATGGCGCTTTGTAAAACTTACAGAATAATTTGATGAATGTCTAACTAATATCTTATTAGACATAATAAACTAGATTATTACTCTCATGAAAACTTTATACTTCTGTGCCTTTCAAGATCTCCGAAAGTAAAAACTGATTTAATTTTTTGTGTATAAATAAAAAATAATGAAAAACAGTTTGAGTTAAGATTCTTAATTTAAACGTGTTGTGCGTGTACTTGACGCCTGTTTTTACCTTTTTTTTGACAAGATAAGGTTTTTGAGATATCACATTATGTAGTATATACATTATAGTTTAAAAAATACATCAAGAGCAACCAAATTTACAACAGTTTACTTTAAAAAAGTTATATCCTCCAAAAAACTGTCATCTTTATTCCACTGTACGCCGTGTCGCAAAACAACACGTCGTGAGAAACTTTCGGAACGATCGGTACTACCGGAGAAGTTTCCGGCGCGAAAAAATTTCTTTATCCGCTTTCTGAATTAATTTTCAATCATAAATTTAAAGTATATAGTTTGTAGTTATTTCGTTAAAGAAGAACCAAAAAAATTTCTTGACGACGGCTTGACCGATTTTAATTAAAAAAATACATAGACGTATAGACCCAATGTAACGCGCGATAATAATATAACAATGTGAAAACTTTCGCTCGGTATCCGTACGACGTTAAATGCACCAACGTCGCACCTTTAAACGCATAGTTTTTGTTTCTTTTATTGGGTCGGTGGAAAAGTTCTGCGGATTTTTTAATAGATGACACTAGTATCAGAAAATAATTATCGCGTGTCGTTTAAATGTCAGTCTGCCGCACATATTTTGACAAGTCACACTACGCTTGACATTTGGCAGAAGTGTTTGTTTTGGTCGGATGTGTTTTGCGTGTACGGCATACAACTAAAATGGAAGATCAAAACTTGCATTTTCGCCATATTTTAGTGTTTTTATTCCGTAAAGAATATAAAGCGGCGGACGCTAAGCCAGGCGCGTTTTTAAGACTGGTAAAACTTCGGTGCAAGGACAAAGATGAGAGGGCCCTTTAATTAATAATAATAATAATAATAGTAATAATAATAATTATTATTATTATTATTATTGTTATTATTATTTATTAAAAGCAATTGGACAAAAGTTTTTAATGAATTTTTATTTGTATGCAAATTTAGAAACGAACACCTCTTCGAACTTTAACCGACATAAATTTGTTTGCAACATCTTCCAAATTTAAATTAATCAAAACATTTTTTTCAATTGATAATAAAGTTAGATCAGATGTTCTTTCCTGTGTCATGGTATTTCTTAAATAACTTTTAAGTCTCCTTAATACACTAAATGATCTTTCGGCACTCGCAACTCCGATAGGTAATGTTATGAATATTATAAATTTATAAATGTTTATCATGCACCGAGGGCCCGCAGATCCCGGGACCCGTCGGTGCATCGCACCGGTTGCACCGACGTTAAATACGCCTCTGCGCTAAGCGCGAAATACGCGCCATGTATGGTGCCTCGTCTTAAGCGCAGACACATGCGAAAGATGGTTTGCTCGCTTCCGTTCCGGAGAATTTAACCTCCAAGATGCACCACGCTCTGGACGGCCAAATTCTGTTGACGACGACCAACACCTGGCTACAGTGAAGAGTGATCGACACTTAACGACTCGAGAGATTGCGAAGCGCTTCGGCATTCATCATACAACCGTTATGGATTGATTAAAAAAGCTTGGCATGGTGAAAAAGCTTGATGTATGGGTGCCGCACGAACTGAGCGAAAAGAACATCATAGATCGGATTTTAGTGTGTGAATCTCTCCTGAAACAAAACTCTCTAGACCCATTTCTGAAACGGATCATCACTGGAGACGAGAAATGGGTTGTCTACAACAACATTAAGCGGCGGAAGTCGTGGTACGGTCCGGGCAAGTCTTCACAAACGGTGGCAAAACCTAATTTGCATCCACAGAAAGTAATGCTATGTATTTGGTGGGACTATAAAGGAGTGCTGTGCTTCGAGCTGCTCCCGCAGGGCCAAACAATAGATTCAAAGAAATACCGCGCTCAGCTCGACAAATTGCGCAAAGTAGTGCAAGAGAAGCGGCCAGAATTGTCGAATAGAAAAGGTATGATTTTCCATCATGACAACGCTCGACCACATACTTCTTTGATCACGAAAAAAAATTGCAGAGCTTTGGCTGGGAAATGATGCAGCACCCACCATATTCGCCGGATCTTGCACTGTCTGATTATCACTTGTGTCGCTCGCTGCAAAACAATGTTGACGGTCATCAATTCGACTCAATGGAGGCCATCCGAAATCACCTCGTTGATTTTTTCGCCCACAAGTCTCAAGAGTTTTACGAGAGCGGCATCAAGGCCCTACCAAAACGTTGGCAACAATTTGTAGATCAAGACGGTCAATACATTGTGGACTAAATTAATTTTTATAAATGTCGATTTTGTGTTTAAATTTTATACTAAAAATCCGCAGAACTTTTCCACCATCCCATTATTATACAAGATGACTCATCGCGTTTGTTGCGATCAAAAGTGCAGTGACAGACAACGCTTGAACAAATTGACACTTTCGCAGACAGTGAACTCTATATGTGGCGCGAGATATGTGAAGAAAAATTTTGTAAGATGTGATAGCGTTAAATCAGGTTAAAAACAAAACGTGTTTATACTATTAAATAAAAGATTGAAAAAAGTTAAAAAAACGTGCGATTTTTGCAACACGTATATACAGGGTATCCAAGAATTGGTGTAACATCTCTCGTAGACAGGTAAGAGTAAATCTAAGTCGAAAAGTCCTATACTATTTTGCGAGATTCGCAATAGTTACCGAGATCTTAATTAACAAAGATCCGCGAATAAGCATGCATCGGGCTGTCTCACATGCATAAAACAGCCCGACGCGCTCTCCGCGATTACCATTTATTATGTTATATGTATATTATAGTATATGACATATACATGTACATAATAAATAGCTGTTATATTAGCTCCTCCCATACGTTTCTACGGGTAACACCGTGAGCGCGCGAAGCGCGACGGGCTGTCTTACGCGCGTAAAACAGCTCGATGCATGCTTATTTGCGGACGTTCGTTAATTAAGATCTCAGTAACTATTACGAATTTCGCAAAATGATATAGGACTCGACTCAGTTTTACTCTTTCTGCCTACGAAAGATGTTACACTAATTCTGGGACACTGTATATGTGTTACACCAATGACCATATAATAGTCACCGAGTATACCTCGTCAACTGTTCGTATCGGTGCCGCTACTTGTTCCGAACGTCGTACGCAAAGTTAGTCAAAAAAATCTGTAAGCGTTACGCGAGCTCGTTATCCCGTAATTTCCCATCTAAGTTTCTAAGTCTATGAAAAGATATGTATACACTTCAATAAGATAATGTTTAAAAAAAATTAAGGAACAATGTCGTCCAATAGAATTTTTTTTGAAAATTGTTTTGTAATTTTTTTTCAAATTTTTTTTTACGGACTACCATTGAAACACTACTTTTATTTTTCATTATAAAAAGCTTCTAACATTCTAGTATAATATAAAAATTTTCAAAATTATTAAAAAGGTAGTGCGTAGTTAAACAAATTAAAGTTTGTTTAACTTTAAGTAAATACAAGCTCACTGTTGAGAATTTTAATTTGTTTAACTACGTACGCGTGCGGTATGCCAGTTGTGTCGTGCGTGCGCGCTGTTTCGCTCTGAATGGTTATTGAAAAAAAAACTCAGAATAAATTATTATATTAAAATTTATTAGAGTTATATTAAAATATTGAGTACGCTTTTTCAATAGTTTTCGGTACAGTTATATCATTGTGCAGACTGCCACTGAAAACTATTCCAAAAGCGTTTTGACCACTTTGGTGCAGTCGCGTTAAGTGTTTGTGCATTAAATATTTCTTATTTATGCATATGGGTAACTATAACTTCATGTTACATGCCATGATATTTTCATATTCCTTAGCATCCAACTGAAGTAACGATTTGGCCTGAAAAGACGTTTATTATTATTTGAGCTTCCTTCGCGCTGTCTTTAATAGTATATATTATATTAATATCTCCTGCGTCTTGTTGTTTTCTCTCGAGCACATTCTTTTCAGCTACAAATATTTGCTTTCGATTTTTTTGTCATACTTGATTTGACTTATAAAAAATGTATCATTGAAAAATCCTAAATGTCCTAGGTGTGATAAGTTTTTATTTAACGTGACCAGAAAAAAAGTAGAAACTGAAGATAAAGCCACAATTGTTTTACCAAATTTTAAAGAACGATTAACAATATTAACAATATTAACAATATTTTGTGTTCAAAAGAAGAAATTGGAAAATTGCATAGATTTTCCATTTTCTTATAAGTAACAGGCATTTTTCATACATGTACATTCAGCATCCTATATAAATTAAAGAATTGAATTTTTAATTCAAAAATTCAGTTGTAAAAATTTACTAAAATAATATAAATATAAAGTGAAAATTCAATTCTTCAATTCATATAGGATCCTGAATGTGCATCACATATATGAGAAATGCTCGTTACTTGTAAGAAATTGGAAAATTTATGCAATTTTCCAACCTCTTTTGAACAATATAGAAATATATATATATATATACATATATATTTATAATGAAAATGTAAGGCCGATACGAGCCGTTCACAGGATGTTGAGCGGAACTTGTATGTGTATACATATATATGTATACACCTATGAAGTTCACTTGTAAATTTTTACAAGTGAGTTTTTTGAATTGAAAATTCAATTCTTAAATTCATATGAAATCCTCGGCCAGGAGTCGAACCTGGAATCTCCGGCTTACCGTGCCATGGCAGTTTTTTTCGCAATATTTTAAAAATTAGTTAGGGGGGTATTCGGGGTCTTTCATATGTGAGATGCAAATCCCGCATCCCATATGAATTTAAAAATTGAATTTTCAATTCAAAAAACTCACTTGTAAAAATTTAAAAGTGAATTTGTCATAGGTGTATACATATATATGTATACACGTACAAGTTCCGCTCAACATCCTATGAACGGCTCGTATCGGCCTTACATTTTCATTGAAACTTTCACGAGCCTTTAAATATTATTTATATATTTATATATTTATATATTTATATATTCTTTTTGCACCTTCATCTAGCGTTTGGTTCTTAATGATCAATTTTAATGTTTAGAATTTTAAGGGCCTTATTTATTTTTTTGGTCCAATTTCTTAGTTTTCAATTCATAAGTTATGTTAAGATTTAGAATAAGTCACGCGATTCTGCAAACAATTCGCAATTATTGTCGTCATATTGAACTTAATATTTTAAATTCTAAGGTTCTTTTTAAAGACCATTCAAAGCGAGACACAGCGCGCGCGCACGGCACGACACAGCATATCGCAAGTGCACCGTTGAGAACTTTAATGCAGAGCCTTCTAACTCGCACACGGCGCGACGTTTGCGCCATAAGATTTCTATGCAGTCACGTGATCAGTTGGAAAGCTCTGCTTTAATGTGTTTAACTATGCACTACTCTTTTAATCATTTTGAAAAGTTTTATGTTATATTAGTGTTGAAAGCTTTTTGCATTAAAAAATAAAAGTAGTGTCTCAATGATATTCCGTAAAAAAAATTTGAAAAACATTTATAAAATAATTTTCAAAAAAACTTTTATTAGACGAAATTGTTTCTCATTTTTTTTTAAACATTATCCCATTGAAGTTTATAACATATCTTTTTATTAAAATCGGTCAAGCCGTTATCGAGAAATTTTTTTTTTCGGTTTTTCTTTATACCTCCATAACTTCCATAAAAACCATATTTGGGAAATATGTTTTTGGGGAAATAACATTTGTATTAGTGGTAACTTACAGTTAAAATCTCGACCGAATCCGGCTGGGGGCAGCACACACATGCTTATCTTGCTATGCTCTTTGAAAAAGTTGTCAAGTAATCGATTCTACGCGATAACTACTTTAAATTTTTGAAATTAATTTTTCACAATCTTTGAAACGAAGCTTCAAGTATTTATATGTATAAAGAATCTCACGTGTATGTGTGTGTACATATTACCTTAAATTTTTGTATTTTTGTATTAACTTCCTTTGGTCTGCCTATATCTCTTCCATTTAAAGTGACATTTGGATCGAAGTATTCCTCAGCAGTAATGTTACAGGGATTACTTACATTAAAGTCTTCCTAAAATTTACAGTTACAGTAGTATATTTAAAATATGTAAAACACTACATACCAGTTACACACAGTAGACTCTTCAAACTTTTTTCTATCTTGTAAGGATCACAAGAAAAAGTATTAAGTCAGCTTTTCTACTGCAAAAATAGCTGTTATAGTATATGTAAAGACTACCATTTCTCTTACATAATAGAACAATATTGAAAGTGAAATTAGTCTCTGGAGATTAATAATGAGATCTCTACATATATCTTTACATCTATGCACAGTAGATCAGCGCTGCTGGAAAGAGCATTTGACAAAGGTTTTTTAAAAATTTTTTCTACAGTTTTTTTGATTTACTTGTATCGAGAGTCTACTGTGTATAGAAAAATGACGATTACGCTAGTAGTAATGGTGCTGCAACTCTCTTGTTGTTCTTCCGTAATACCGAGAAATGATTGTAAAGATGTTCTCGGTACTCGAGCTCTTGCTTTATCCGTTTCAGATAAGTGTTCTAACCTTGTTTTAGTTATTAATTCTACATTGCTTGCGCTAAAAACTTTGCACTCATGGCCATTTATCACTTCACTTTTGTCAGAACGCCATCCCCATAAACCTGCTTTATTCCTAATTATACATAAATCAAAATAAATATATGATTAATTTATATGTGTATATATACGTTATAATATTACAAATGTATATGTATATTATGTATCATAAATATTTTACCGTTCAAAACTAATTTTATCAGTGTCAATATATGTTGTAACTATTGGATTAGTAAGTCGAGCTATCACGCCTTCTTCAGATGGTTCCATTAAATGTATATTATTATCTTCTATAAGTTTCATATGCTCAACATAAACTTTCTTTGTTTCATGATCCACTTCCATGATTGTTGCTCCATCATCTATAAAAATATTATATTAATTTTGTGAACTAACACAGCTTACATAATATTAATATGATATAAACTATAAAAAATATGCATACACTTACTTTGTCCTTTAAAGACATAACTGCGACTGCCACGTTGCCAATTTGCATGATCAAAACCTAATAATGTAGTATCAATCCTCACATTACTACCTTGCTTATAAACTTTGTAGGTATCACTCGGACACATTCGAGATGCAAGGGGAACTAATTAACAGAAATATAATAGTCAACTTTATATGTTTTACTAAGAACAAATGAAGATTATTGTCAAAATATATGACTTGTTCAGTTATTACTGTATTTAAAAATGAATAATATATGTAACATGAATTTATAGATTTTCAGTAATTACCAAACACAGAACTTATGTCAAATATTCAGTTTCTTACCCCAACTTGTAAACTCCCATTTCATTTCCACATAAAAATCTGGTGCCTAAAAGCACAGTTGTTTTAGTAAAAGTGTATTAATTACTGTATATGTAACATGTATAAATCTTAAAGAATAAAATAAATATTAATATCCATTAAATTCACAATTTTTTAACATATTTTTATATAATAATTATTCACAACACACATATAGGCAATAGTAGCTGTACACAAGTTAGCAGAAAACAAAAATTCCTTAAAAAAAAACAAATCCGGTTTTAATAAAATTGTGATATTTTATTTTTAAATAATTATGATATATCATACGATACTGACTTGTTTAAGTTTGTGAAGTAACTCTGGTATACCAGCCACTCGATTGCAATATCTCTGGTAATCTCTTCTGGCTAGTACTAATTGCAGCAATTCAGGATCTCCAGTTCCAACTGCTTCTTGAACCACTATATGAATCCACATTTAAAAACCAAACTAAATAAATTATCCAATAAGATAATGTGTAGATAGAGTTCTCAGGTTTGTTGAGAAAAATATCAAATTGAAAAGAAATAATTGAGCAGTGAGATCCATGTGCAAGTTGACAGGCAGAAAAACATTTTTTGATTTCAATAATTTGTCCAGACGTTTTGACTACTTTATTTTAGTCATCTTCAGTGGGGAATACTGTATAATACATATTTGGTAGATTACAATAATGCACACACACACACACACACACATTTAAGATTATACACAATCTATATACAATTTATGTTAATTTAATTTTTGTAAACAATAATATTCTTAAGTACATTATTGTAATCTACTAAATATGTATTATACACAGTATTCTACTGAAGATGACTAAAATAAAATAGTCAAAACATCTAGACAAATTATTGGAATTAAAAAACTTTTGTCCCGCATGTCAACTTGCACAGTTCTCATCAACCAATTATTTCTTCTCAATTTAATAAATAAATTATATATGCAATACATAAAAATATTAATTTTTCTATTATATGTATAAAAAAATTAACAAATTACCATTCCATCCTTCAGTATTTTCAGTATTGACATTAGCTTCATGCTGCAATAATACAATAGCAGAATCTGTGTGATTTAAAGTTACTGCTAACATCAGTGGTGTCCTTCCTCGATTGTCATGCTTTTCTATATCATGCTAAACAGAAATTTACAAATTACATATATTTACTATATTCTATGTACAATCAAATTTCTTTAACAATTAAATCTTATTGAAGCTGGAGAAGTTACTAAACTATGAAATATATCTATGAAATATATCTATGGTTACTAAACTATGAAATATATATCTAATATATATATGTATATACATATATATATGCACTTTTCCGCACATCCTGCGATTGGCTCGTATGACCATAGATATATATCAAATTTTTTTCTTCTTGAAAAATCAGGACTGGAGTTTTTTCTTTTTAGACTTCTCTTCTTAATTCTTACTCTGTAGTTATAAGCTTATACAAATATAATAGCTTCATACTACAACTGTTCATACATATATGTGATAGCACAATAAGCATATGATAGTGAGATATCAATGTAACAAAAAAGAGTAATAGAAAAGATTAGAGAAGAAATTTTGTTACGCATAAGAAAAAACATAAGAAAAGCAAGAATATAAAAGAACAAGAATAAGTTTGATTATATATGTACACTATAAACTTGTGTGTGAGATTAATTTATAGAATAATTTAAATTACAAACTATATAGAATACTTTTACTTAGTAATATAAATAATAATAGATATATAGTCACATATATGTGTGTGTACTTATATGAACACATAGGTTATATGAACACAAGTGTACTTATATGAACACAGGTTTCTCTTATAAAAGACTTCAAACATTTTCTTTTATATATGTCTTAAATACTACAAGTAATATTACAGTAAAGTAACAAATTTTCTATTTGACATAGCTATTATATACAATATGTAAACTGTGTTTATATTGTTAAATAAAACATTATACCATGCTATAATATTATTATTACTTGGTATATTTACTAAAAATTAAGTTTATATTTATTGATAAATTTAAAGAAATATAAAATATAAAATGATAAATTTTTAAAAATACTATATATACAATAAATTGATACATTTAACAATACTATATATACAATACTATATATACATGTTATACTATATATTTGTAATATATATTTATTAAATAATTATATAATTATTATATATATATACTTTTAATGTGTATATACTGATTATAATATATAAAGCACATTTATTATCTCTCAATGATAACTAAAATTTAGTCTATATGTATATATTCAACACATATATAAAATTGTAACTTGTAAATACTAACAAAAACACATAGTTAACCTAGACGAATTTATCAAAGTATTAATATTATAAATAAAAATTATTAAACACAATATTAATCTAAAATATACATATACATATATATATATATATTACGCAAACCTGATTTGCAGATAGTTCTTTATCGAGTTCTACATAGTTATTATACCAAACAAGCAAATGAAGTGGATAATTTTTGCGTATAATATCTGCATTCACCATTTCTACGAAATTTAATAGATTTTACTATAAAACACATTTACGTCTTGTAAGATACAAGTTTGAAACACACAATACGAAATTTTGACAGGTGACTGCACATTAGGCTAAGTTCCAGCAACGTACACACTGTGTGTTCCGATATTCAATGCCAATACTAAAAATCCATACTTCACGTCACATGTGCTATAGATTTCTAGTACTGAAAGTGAATATCGGAACGCAGCCACAAATGACACAAAAGGTTTGTTCCAAAAGCATAGGACCATAGACATATATAGCTGCGTTCTGTTTCACCAGAGAGAAGAATGAGAGCGGCCAGGCCCATAAGAGTTTTTACGATCGCTATACCGGCCCGTAAGCTAGCGCATGTCCATGGGTGGTGCACATTGGCAACTACGTAGCGATGTCCACGAGCGACTTGTCGATACGTATGGCTATG
>NW_018022183.1:0-12313 GCF_002006095.1 Pseudomyrmex gracilis
ATATGCAATCACAACCTCACCGCAATGACAGTTAGTAGTACATACAACGTGAACAAAGCGCACCTTCGAAACAACCAATCAGCATCGCGGAAAAGAGGCAACAATCAAGATCGAGAGAATCGATTCTAATTGTTTGCACACGCTTTTTCAGATAGGATTAAAACTTATTAACCAATAAAAAATTTATGCCAAAGCACTTTGGCAAGAAACACTGTGCTTTCATACACATACATATAAACAATATAAATAACAATGTAAATATCAAATATACCACATACAGAATAGATACAAAAACATTCAACAAAATATATAAAATTACCAAATATATCGTATATATTGTATAATAAATAATAAATGTATAAGCGTATTGCCAGATGTACGCAAGTTTTATAATACCAGTTTTAATTTCTTGACTAATTGAACATTACTCTTATATTAATCGATTATTGATACGCATCTCGCTGTGTCGCTTTTGTTCTACAAATTCTGTTAATTAAGAAAATGCTTCATTTTACGAAATGCAGTCTCATTTTATGACATATTGAAGCAACGATCATTAAATACTTTATTATGTCAATACTAAACTTTACTTTTCATATAACTATTATATAGAAATATATAAATACATTTCTTTTCGTCGTTATTTTTTATTTTTTAAAATTTGAGTAACAATGAGCAGACGTACAGAGTAACAATAATCGCTTCTATGTTGTTTTTGATAGAAATCAGTTTGATATATATTTTTTTTTTAAATTGGAATGAAAGACAATTTGTTGCATATTATTTATGTATATATGTATATACGTATAATTTTTACTATTGTTTACATTGGTGTTTTATTTATATTGTTTCTCTTTATGTATGAAACGCAGTGTTTGTTACCAAAGTGTTTGATACATGATATATTTTTTGTTGCAATAAATTGTAATAAATGAAAAAAAATAATTACATTTTATAGATTTAGTGTTTATTGCATATCCTTAATTGATTGGCAGTTTATAGAACATAGCTGAAAGAAATTTATTAATATTTTGTGTCTATATAATATTTTTTATTGGAAAAGTTATTGTTGCTTTTTTTATCATTATTTCATCACTTTTGATTGTCGAATATTTTAGATGTTTTGATTATGTAGCATCAATATAGGCCATTACTTTGTATTAATATAAATATAAATATAAATTTATTATAATATAAATATAAATATAAATATTTATTTATTAATATAAATTAATATAAATATAAATTTTATTTTATTCTAACTTTTAGACATATAATATTACGTGTTTCCATATTTTTATTTCATTTTCACATTTCTTTTGCCTATGTTTTGATATTCACTGCCAGTACTACAAATCTATACTCCACGTCGCATGTGCTATAGATGTCTAGTACCAACAGTGAAGATCGGAACGCAGCTCATGTATGAGAGAGAGACAGAAAGAGGAAGAGAGAAGGAACATACGAGCCACACATAAGAAACAGACTAGGCACACTTCTCGCCGCTCAGCGGCTGTAAGAGTGCAGACATATATTCTGTTTCTTTTCCACGAAGGCTATAAAGCAAAATACGGAAGCACGTTCACGTTGCGCGTTTGTTGCGTATGACAAAGTGAGACTTTCAAGATTTACAGTCGTGAAAAAAGTCCATAATAATATTAAAAACAATAAAATATGTAATGCTTCTTTCGATTTATTAATTGCTACTATGAGCTGCAAAAATTTAAAAGTTGTTAAAATACCGGAAAACATCAAATATATATATACATATATGTTTTAATATATTATTAGTGTTGATTTTCATGTTATACGTTACGAAAAGATTCTACATTTTATAGACGCATAATAAATAGCTATAGTTGTATATAGCCATAAATGCAATAGAACTATTGGCGATTTGTATTGACATCGCGCGTGAGTGCTTGCTTTTCACTGTGCGAGCTCGGGTTCAAATTCGAGCGATGTCGCCGGCAATTACAAACAAAAAGACGGGGCCGAGATTGTCTACAGAGATGAAGCTACAGGGTCCCAAAGTAAAAGAAAAAAGAAAAAAAAGTGGAAAAGAAAGAACAAACGCCTGCACTCATTTCGCAAGGATCGTCTTTTTTGAACTTTCATAGAAAGAGTGAGAATGCTTAAGTTGAGATAAACAAATTACTTATAATTATATTTAATACTGTATACATATGTATGTGTTTTCATATATATCATTTTTTGTATGTATCATTTATATCACACAACTTTTAATTATACCAATAATCAGAATGTTAAAATATATATATATAATTACAATATTATTGGTATTTAAACTATACATGTATAATATATACAGGGTGTCCCAGAATTGGTTTCACATCTCTCGTAGGCAGGTAGAAGGAATAAAACTGAGGTGAAAAGTCCTATACCATTTTGCTACATTCGCAATAGTTACTGAGATTTTAATTAACAAAGATCCGCGAATAAGCATGCATCGGGCTGTCTTACGCGCGTAAGACTGCCCGCCGCGCTTTGCGCGCTTACAGTTGTTACCCGTAGCAACGGTGCGGGAGGAGCTAACACAACAGCATATAATATAGCATAACGGCAGATACATAATGGCAGATGAAAAATAACGATGGCTGATCGCGATAGCATGGATGTTTCATTTTAATTAGCAAATTACGCACAAGTACTCGCATATTTTGTTAATGAAATTATATAATTCTAATATCGAGATGTGTCGATAATGAGTCTGTTTACTTAGTTGTTTAATTAATCTTTTTGTTACCAAAAACGAGATATTTCTCCATCACAATATTGCTTGAGATGACGCTAATGACGAGATATCTTGCGTCGCAATTTCTATTGTGCTGTGTTATGAAGATATCAATAAAATGTCTTTAAATGGATTCTTTATTCTAAATTTTTAAATTACAAATTAAAGTAAACAAAATATTTTGTCTATAGCACTTTCGAATATCAAAAATTGTGACGCAAGATATCTCGTCTAAAGCATCGCATAAGTGATATCGTGTTGGCGAGATATCTCGTTCATAGTAACAAAAAGATTAATTACTGAAAAATCTCATAACGTAAGGACAAAATTGTAAGTTACATTTCGGTGGAAATATGAATGTATTACTGATTGTTTATTTATTTAATCTTTTTTTTAAATAATTTTGTTACATATGTAACGGTTCTGCTTTTTGTGAAAACTATCCCGTTTTCGTTTATTAATTTATTTGCTGCGGAATAACTCGTCGGGATCAGGGAAAGGTAGAAATAGAGTGAACTCGGTGATTTTAAATAAGAAACCTTGATATAATTTATTCAAACAAACAAAAATAGAAAGAAAAATATTTACAACAAAACAATCCACCGAACCGTAAATTCAAAATAATAATTTTTATAAACGGGTTTCAATTGGCGGTGCGTGATATGGACACGTTCGTACACGGTTCATTCAACTTTCAAGAAAAATATTTACACACGGCAGGCGATTTAAACGACGCGACTCTGACAAGGCCGTTCGGAAGACTTGAAGAAATATTTTGTCGTCCAAAGCGCGAGTTCCGCGGTGGGGCTTTGAAAACGCGTTTTATCGCAAGAAATAATATTTATCGCGTAGAAAAGTGAGTTATACAATGCCGCTTTGAAAACCGAGTTTTGTCGGTTCGCGGAGAACAATATTTACAAAATCGAAAAGTTACTTTTTTCCGAAAAAGTGTACTTAGTTGTTCTGCCGGTCTTTCTTTGCTAGGCTTATACTATTGTTCTTCGCTCGTTCTCCTGAAGCGGCTCTAACGGAAAGAGTCGGTTTGCCCGACGGAGAATACGTGATTCTCCTAGAACGGTTCTGGCGGAAAGAGAGCCGGTTTTCTTGGCGGAGAGTCGTAAGATTCCCCGGAGCGGTTTTTTTTAGCGGAAAGAGAGCCGGTTTTCCCGGCGGAGAATCGGAAAATTCCCTGGAACAGAGCGGAAAGAGAGCCGGTTTACCCGGCGGAGAATCGGAAGATTCCCCGGAGCGGAGCGGAAAGAGAGCCAGTTTACCCGGCGGAGAATCGGAAGATTCCACGGAACGGAGCGGAGCGGAAGCCGGTTTACCCGGCGGAGAATCCAGAGATTCCCCGGAGCGGAGCGGATGCCGGTTTACCCGGCAAAGAATCCAGAGATTCCCCGGAGCGGAGCGGACCGGATGCCGGTTTACCCGGCGGAGAATCCTGTCGGTTTGCCCGACCGAGAAAAAGCTTCCCTGAGTGCTACTCGTAAGATCTGGAGAGTGGAACAGATCTGATCTCCTTGGTTTTTGGCCCGGCTTTTATATCCGTTTTCCGCGGGCGGGGTTGACAGGATGCGTGGAAAAACANTTATTTGTTTGCGCTGCTTATTTTTGTGATACCGCGGGACGCGCGGTGCGGGCACGGTAACAGCTGGCACTTGTAGGCGCGGAAAAGTGCGCGGTGCGGGCAGCGCTCGGGCCGCTTGATTGCGCGGGGGAACGCGCGGTGCGAGCGGCGCGCATGCCGCTTGTGGCGCGGGGAAACGCGCGGTGCGGGCGGTGCGCAGGCCGTCAGCATATATTTAACCCTTTCGCTACGGGCGGGTTCTCCGCCGCGGTACTTCTGCTGAACGGAACGCCGCGACATCACTGCACGCTACGGGACGTCGATCGTCAGCAAGAGTATCGCGGCGAAGAACTCAAGCTGCTTGAATGTTTTCGGATAAAAAAATTTTTTTCCAAAGAGTATTTTTAAATAAGAGTATTCCAGGGTATTTATAACGTCTTAGTATGCGCTTTTTAATTTATAATATGAGAGGAAGTAACATTATGCAATATAATATAATAAAACAATATAACATATTATAACACAATTCTACAAATAATACAACATAATATAATACAATTCTAATAATGTAACTGCGTATGATATTTTTTAAAGCATGGTGTTACACACAGGCCAACATTGCAAATTTTGCATTGGTATTGCGATCTCTTTCTCTTGTCATTTCTTGAACTAACTACACACTTTCGCAGCTGATTTTTCCGTCTTGGATTTACATTTGTGTATAGCGACGGGAANTGGTTTNCAGCGAGGCNAAGTGGATTNGTTTCCCCTGATTTATTTGCAATTGTATTCTTACTGTCAGATTGATAACGACTTAAAAGTTGACGAATTAACTCGAGGTGAAAGCTTGCCATTGATATTTGTTTTCCAGTTTTTATCTTATATAGACAATAAGCATTCCAAAGACATATGTCAATTAAGTGAAAAAAATATTTTTTATACCATTTCAATGATTTGCGTTCTGAATGAATGGTGCTGATGACCATATCTGTTTTATCAACAGCTCCCATTAATTTATTATAATCAACAACGCACTTTGGCTTCATAATCATTTCTCGAGTCCGATAATGACGTTTCGTTTCAACGAATTCTTNGCTATGGAANGAAGATAGCATGTATACTTCTCTTTNATCACACCATCTCATCGCTAATAAATACTTCGAGGACCGAAAACTCNCTTCACCAGCTTTTAATTTATTTTGGATAACTGGCATGCCTTTTTGTTTTTTACGTACCGTTCCACAAGCGTTAGTTTGATTNTGATGCAAAAGAATAAAAAGAGCGGGGCTTGTATACCAATTGTCTATGTATAACGTATGGCCTTTGCCTAAATAAGGTTTTAGTAATTCCATTACTATGTTTCCTGACTTCCCAATAAATTCATTTACGGAGTCTACAGTGGTTAATAAGCTATTATAAATAATGAAATCCTGCACAAATCCAGATTTGGTATCGCATAAAACAAATGATTTTATTCNAAATCTGTTTCTTTTACTGGGTATATATTGCTTAAATGATAACCTTCCTTTGTACAGGAGTAAGCTTTCGTCAATACATAAATTTTGAAAAGGATAAAATGCCTNCTGAAAACGTTGTCGCAACTTATCACAAATTTCCCTTATTTTATATAATTTATCAACATCTGCAGTCACAATGTTCGTATTAAAATGTAAAATTTTCAGCAAATACAAAAACNGATCTCTACTCATCACCTCTCCAAAAATGTTGCTCCTCAAAAGTTTGTCGTTAGACCAGTATTCAGAATATTTTAGTTTTTTATTTCGCGACATCAAAAATTTGAGGGCAAGAAAGCAATACATCTCTGGGAGAGAAGTATTTTGTGAATTTATTGTATTATGATTCTTNTCAAGGCTACTGCAGTAACTGTTTGTCGTGCCGACAATGAAACTTATAAAATCTTCAGAGCAGAACAATTNAAAATAATCTAAAATCGATGCCGAATACCTAATTGACGCCTTTATTCCGGAATGCTGGGAATTGAATTTATGGAAAGTCGGTTGAAATAAGTCGCTGGCCCATCTAATATTTGTAAGATCTTTTTCAGACTTAGATGAACAGTCTTCTTCGTATTCGGGTGTGATGGATCTTATTTCTCGAAATCTTCTACTATTTTTATGAGGTCTTTCTCTTGCCAAATTTGAATTTATCTCGTCACCTTCTGACAAATCCGAATAATCGTTGCTTCCGTCAATAGGTCTTTTTCTGTTATTTGTCATCATTTTAGGAGCGAGACAAAATCTATTCAGAAATAATAATTAATCTAAATAAAATTTAAAAAAAATTGAAAAACAATAAGGCATATCTGTTTTATATAATTTATATTATTATACCTATCTTATATTATGTATAGGAAGGTGAATTATCTTTTTGCAGTAAGNACTGTCTTTATTCGCTACGAACGATCGAACAGCTACTGAATCGAGACTGAATGTCGAGGTATATCGGTTGCTAAGCAGTTTGTTATTTCGGTTGTCAGGAACAAATGATCCAAAAAAAACACTATCAGTGCATGCCCAGAGTCAGAAACTTATACAAAACGGTTAGCCGCAATAGCTCAGTGGCATCTTGCGGAGAGCGACTATAGTGGCCCGTAGTACCTCAGTGGCATCTTGCAGAGAGCCACTATAGTGGCCCGTAGTACTTCAGTGGTATCTTGCGGAAAGCCACTATAGTGGCCCGTAGTACCTCAATGGCATCTTGTGAAAGGCCACTATAGTGGTCCGTAGTAGCAAAAAGGTTAATATACGCTGATTGTCTAATCGTTTATGTGGGCGCAAAGCGCCGTTTTTGGGCCGGGACGGATGGTCGGTCCCGGCCGTAACGATATGCATTTTTACACATACAAAAGAGAAACAATATTTAGAATAAAAAATAGTTTAAATATTGTATTATTGTAATTAAACAGTTGTTTGTATTCTCTGTAGAAGTTTCTCCATAAAATAAATAAGTAACTACAAAAATAAATAATCATTGTAGACATTTTGATATTAACACATTCGAGATCAATGGCTCAGCATGTGGATTATGGTATTCTTAAAATAAGAATTGCCGGATTTTGAGAATAAGTTTGTTATAGGACGTCTCGAATACGTTAAGTATTTACAGAAAGAATCTCATAAAGAGAAAAAAATAAGTTGCATATTGTTGCTAATCATAATGTACTAATGGTTTTTTTACCTTTTTTCTGTTTTGCATTTCTTTTTTTTACATTACCTATTTAATTTTTAATTTACACAAAGAATATTCAAATATTGTAATATTTAAAACAACTAAAATTTTTGTATAGGATTGTATTTGCTTGTATATTTTCCGTAAATAAATAAATAAAAAGATAATAAATAATTATTATCAAAATTTTGACATTAGATTAATTAAATGAGCTTGTGAGATAATAAAACAAAATGCGTAAAAACTGCGAGTCAAAACACAAGATGTTTGTGTGAGTGAGTTCTTTATTATTTATTAAAACAAAACTAATTACAAAGGTTTCCATACCCTCGTTCAGATCTTCATCAATGTATGAACAAAATTGTATAATAAAAATTATAAGAAAAACCACAGAGCACTCATACTGTGAGTAGTTCAGTACAATTTGTAAACTCGTAGTATGTTTTGCTGTCCTCGAGTGTTTGCTGGGAAGCAGTAAGGTAATGCTTCACACTATGAAAGGAATTAAAACGTTTGTAATTTTTTTCGGTATCAAATAATAACGAATTACTTACACAAACATCTTGTGTTTTGACTCGCACCTGCTTAAGCATCCTGTTTTGACATTAAGATTATTTATTTTAAGTAAAAAACTTTTGAGATGTCGGTAGTGAGTTTTTATTTATTTATTAGTTTATTTACCTAATTAATTATTTACTGGAAGAATTAAAGGAAGGTAGTTTTTGTCGCACATAATAATGCAATGATGTGATTTATTTTTATTTTTTCTATTTTATTTTTTATATTCAACAAAATAAAAATGCTCACGCGCGAAACAATGCTCACTCGGATTCAAACCCGAGTTCGCATGATGAGAAGCCAGCACTCACACACGACACCAAACACTTTTATTGCACATATATGGCTACTTATGATACACTCTTGTGTATCAAATGTGATTCAAACATTTAGAAATCCGATTTATGTCGTGTTTTACATCATATCAAAAAATCTGTTGTGAAATTTAGTTCTAATTTCGTTCGGGCCATTGAGCAATTGCGGTAAGTACGCATCATTGCTCAATCGACCCGGTTTTGTTTCAAAGGGTAACAAGCAGCATTTCATTGTAAATAAAATCTGCTTGTTAAGCGTAATGTTAAGTATGATACGGACACAGCACGCAACGTCAGCGGCCTACTTGCAGTAGTAATTAGGTCGCTAAACTGCTGAATGATCGCGATCGATTCCTTTAAAAGATCGATCGCGAGCAACGACAGGCAGATCGTGAGTAGCTGTTGAATACTGTGTGGCTCCAAGTCCATCCGGAGAGTTTACCGCAGTAAAGCAACAGCTAGGTGTCAGTATAAGCGTGCGTAATTGTACAGTAAATTGTAAACTTGGTAGTAATAAACTACGCCAGTTTTTTATAAAAGAATCTTATTCATCACCAAGTCCTTTATCTTCCCGAATCTCAACAAATCTCATTTTAGTTATTTGTTTTTTGATATTATTTTTTATAGAACAAAATATTAAAGTTTAACTTGCAACTTGTAATTTTTAAAAAAGTCCGTGAGCTTGAGATGAAAAGAAAGGTTTTCAATGTCGAAAGGATAAGTGAAAACGAAAGAGTAAGCGAGATGTTTATTTCCGAGAAACAATGAAAAATCATGTGATTATATAGGATTATATGTGGATCGGATGTAATTTTGTATGAGATTGTACTTTTATATAAGTTGAATATGATTTTATATGTATAAGAATCATATTTGGATATGATTTTATGTGATTGTATAAAATCAGATCCAAAATTTGACGCGATCTGATTTTATATGATCACATATAAATATTACACATCATAGAGCATGATACATAATTTTATGTATTTATATGTGATCATATAAAATCAGATTGCGTCAAATATCGGATCTGATGTTATACGACCGTATACAATCATATCCAACTTATATAAAATCATATTCGATTTGTATAAAAGTTTATACGATCATACAAAATTATAGATAATTAAAAGGCCGATACGAGCAGTAAATACAGGATGTTCGTGTATAAGTATAAGTTTTTATTCCAAAAAACACATACGTTTTGGTCCTCAAGTTTGGACCTTCTTCAGTGTAATAAACATCTAATGAATATAATAGATAATTAGCGCAAAAGATACATCGTAAAAAAATATACAAAAATAACAAATAAATAAAACTCACTCAATGAAAAAACAAATTAAATCACAACATCACTAAAATATAAAATAAATGATGTCAATCGTGTATGACAACGAATTACAAATACTGTGTACTGACAAGAAAACATAACAACCAGCAAATATATAAAAGTATCCCCACTATATGATCAGAAGATCAAAAGTTCACATTAGGTCAAAAAACATGTTTATAAAGGTAACCAGTCTAAACATTTGATTTATACAATTCAAGTAAAGAAAAATAAGGTTTCAACGAGTCAGTATCCGACATTACATTTAACGGATTATCCTGCAACTTAATGTGGAGCATTTCAGAAACTAATCTCTTATAAAAAAATTTTTCAGCGTCTTAAATTTTATCATTCCAAATGAAGTCATGACCAGTCTCTAAACGATGCTCAGTGACCACAGAAACAACAGCTGAATTTCTATTGATCTGATTTTTATGTTCACTTATTCTTGTTTTTAATTTGCGCTTCGTTTGTCCAACATATGATACATTACAATTATTGCAATTAATTTGATAGACAACATCTTTATTTTGATCATAAGGTAACTTGTCCTTTCTGACTTTAATAAATTTACTCAATTTATTCAAACTACGAAATATCAAAAAGATCTCCTTCATTTTTTTAAAAAATCTTGAAATAGAGCAAGATAGTTCTGGAATATAAGGAACAACAAAATATTTTCTAACAACCTCAAGATCAATTGAAACAAATTTATTGTCATTGTTTGAATTTAATCTATTATTAATTAAAAACTTAATTCTATTCTTGATAGTCTTAAAAATAAATTGTAGAGGATAGTTATTCATAAGAAGCACCTCAATCATAAATTTAAACTTTTTTTGTTGAAAACAAGGGTCAGATATAATAGCATAATTTTATCAACCATATTTAAAACCGTGCCAATTTTTTGAGATTGCGGGTGGGCAGAGTAAAAATTCAAATATCTGCCAGAAAAAGTGAGTTTATGGAACCAATCAAACATTACTTTTTCATTAAAATTTAAAATCTTAACTTCCAAAAAATTTAAACAATTATTATTTTGAACTTCTAATGTGAACTGTAATCTATTATTGTAACTATTAAACATATCTAAGAGTGAAGTTAAACAATCAGGAGGCGCTGTCAAGATAATATCATTCACATATCTAAAGTAAAAAGAAGGCTTGAAATCTAATTTTTTTAATATAAATTTCTCCAAATCTTGCAACACAATATCCGCAATAATTGGAGAAAGAGGAGACCCCATAGGCATTCCGAAAGTTTGTTTATATATTTTATCATTAAAAGAGAAAAACGTTGATGTTAGAAAGAAATTAATTGCTTCTAAAAATTCTTTCAACGGAACTTTAGTGTTATTTCTAATGTATTTCCATCTGACTTTGATCGCTTTAATAGCCAGATCGATAGGTACGTTTGTAAACAACAAAATAACGTCTAATGACACAAGCAAATGACCGTGCTGCAGTGTAAAACCCCTTAATTTTTTAACAAGATCAAAACTGTTGCTAACAAAGCTGTTCGAGACAGGTATACTTTTTTTAATCAATTTATTTAAAAACTCAGCAAAGTGATGCAACGGACTATTAATCGTAGAGACAATTAATCTAAAAGGGTTATCTTTTTTATAAATTTTTGGTATCCCGTAAGCTCGAGGTAATAAGCCATCGCTTGACTTAATGTGTGTGTGTGGATTTATAAGAAAGATCAAAAATAAATTTTTTCTGTACCCAATTTCTTAACAATTTATTAAGACTGTCTTCAATATTTTGATTAGGATTTCTATTAACTAAAGAATACGTCGTAACATCACTAAGCATTTCATTAATTTTAACCAAATAAGAAGGCCAATCAACAGCAACAGTCACATTGCCTTTATCCGCGCGTGTAAACATAATATCAGGATGATTCCTTATGAAAATAGAAACTTGTTTGTGTCGAAATATTAATTCTCTATTAAAATCAGAAAATCTCTGTGATGTACATAAAAAATTAGTAAAACTTGGGATGACATGCGATCTCAACAATTCCGCCGTATTTTTATTATAAAACCTCAGAGATTATTTTCAAAATCTTTTATCATATGTAATAAGTTGTCTTTTTTAATAATAGACATACTAAAATCATCACCTAATTGTAAAAGTTGGACAACTTCACACACACATCAGGAATATCAAAAGAAGTCANATTTACAAACCATTTCTCTTTTATGTCAAAAAAAGAATTTGAAGTCAAATTACTAAAACTACATGCGTTAACTTGAATTAAATTATAAACAGGAAACGTTCGTTTGACATTCAATTTAAAAGTATATTTATCACAAATATTCTCGGAATCATTGTTAGCACATAAAACACCATGTTCGACAATATAAGAAATAGGTTCAATATTTTTAATGACAGTACGTTCATACAAAATTATATCCGATCCACATATGATCCTAAATAATTACATTTCTAACGATGCAAATCGTTACGGCCGGGACCAACCATCCGTCCCGGCCCAAATATCGACGCATAGCGCCAAATAAACTTTATAAAATTGCAGCGTGTATTAGATACACGCTGTCGGCGCACCGCCCGCACCGCGCGCTACCC
>NW_018022183.1:13993-15824 GCF_002006095.1 Pseudomyrmex gracilis
AACTTGGCTGCACCAAAAATTTATCTACAGACAGACATATTTTACATGTGCACATGTAAGTATCAGACAGCCGTGCATATAAGAATTTCAGTTTATTATATTTTATTATATACTACAACAAATTTTTAAAAACTAAAAATTATATACTACAAAAACTTTTTAAAAACTAAAAATATTTAATGTTAAAAAACTTGGCGCGGCTGCACCAAAGAAACTAGCAAGGCCCAACCGAGTTTTCCAATTGGAAGAAACTCGGTGAGCACTCGCTTACTCAAAAAGGTATATAAGACGGGACTCTCGGGGCTGGAGCCAGAAAAACCTCCTGATTTCCCCTGGAGTGCCGCAGCGAATTCGCGACAAGTTAAGGGGAGGTTCTAGTCAAAAGGCCCGAAAATTAACGTAATTTCATGATTTTTTTTTGAGCGAACGTAAATGTTTTTTGAAAAAACTTTTTATTGCATTTATTACTACATATTTGAAAATATAAATAACATTTTTTCTCTCCAAAAAAAATTAAAATGGCGGCTCCAGCCCTCACTGAATAAAGCCGTGCGCGGTGATAAGCAATGTGCGCTGCACACTCTACGGCCCTGCCAAGTGATCTGAAACAAAAAAACCAAAAATATTCTTAAAATAGGTGAAATTTGGAGGGCCTTATGATTTTCCGATTTTTAAAAAACTCTTTTAAAAAGAAATGACGGCCATTACAAAAAAGAAGACCCTCTTTTTCCGTTTTTTTGTTTTAAAAAATTTCTTTTTTAAAAATCAGAAAATCATAAGGCTCCCCAAATTTCATCTATTTTAAGAATATTTTTGGTTTTTTTGTTTCAGATCACTTGGCAAGACCGTAGAGTGTGCAGCGCACATTGCTTATCACCGCGCACGGCTTTATTCAGTGAGGGCTGGAGCCGCCATTTTGATTTTTTTTTTGGGGGAAAAAACGTTATTTATATTTTCAAATATGTAGTAATAAATGCAATAAAAAATTTGTTCAAAAAACATTTACGTTTGCTCAAAAAAAAATCATAAAATTACGTTAATTTTCGGGCCTTTTGACTAGAACCTTCCCTTAAGTGCGCATAAAGAACTAAGTGCAAGTGCGAGTAGTGCACCGAGCTTCCGCCGAACACCGAAGCCGCACCAGGTCCCGAGCGATCTACCAAGCCGTACGGGCCAAAAGGAGAGAGGAAGTTGCAGCCAGAGACCAACTAAGTAGTAAGTCTATCCACAAATCTTAATCGGAGGTTCCACCACTTGAGAAATTCAATTTGAGATTAATACTCGGAATTTATCAAAGTCGCATAATCGCCTAGAAGTATCGCGAAAGCATATTATTTTGTTTCTTCGCAACCAACTCCTTTTGACCACTCTTGACGGGAGAGCAGTTCGCGACTCCAATCGCGAATAGCATCCGACCGAGAAGTCAACTCCTTGTTTGACCACCTTCGACGGGAGAGCAGTTTGCGACTTCAATCGCAAGTAGCATCCAACCGAGAAGTCAACTCCTTTTGACCACCCTAGACGGGAGAGCAGTTCGCGACTCCAATTGCGAATAGCGTCCGAATTATTTTTTTTTCCTTCCTAAATCACGGAAACAAACAAAGCCCGCTTATCTCCGAATATCAGTCTTAGAATCATGACACATTCAAAAATTCATCCTTATTATTAAAACTATCGGAACCTAAGAAATGAAACAAAACCGAATTTGTCAATTGACATAAGGAAATACATTTCTAAGATGATCTAAGTTGCATAAACATGGGTTAAAGAGGCTGGCTGCACTAAACAACTCGTATTTCCCCTCTCTCTCACACTTGCACCTTAGCTTACA
>NW_018022183.1:16024-17388 GCF_002006095.1 Pseudomyrmex gracilis
AACTACTTTATAATGTGTGGAATCAAACTACAGAGTTATTCTTTGTTATCCTTTGTACAACCCACTCTTACTTCCTCGTTATAATTGCTAGGTCTCGTCCTAGGTAAATGAGATTTGCGTCTCAGACCTAAAAATGGATCAACAAGTGAGTGATCGCTAGACAGAGTAAGATCGGCGTACGCCGTTGACCTGTCGACGAATATAAACAAACTCTCATGACTCTTTCACAGCGGGACTTCCGTGTCCACTGTAAAGAGAGATATGGAAAACGACGCGTTTACTGTTGCGTCACACCACAGCCCGACCGTATCTATGGGCCAGGACGTAACATAGACGTTAGTGGTAATTTCTTACTCATAAATAACAGTTATATAACGCAAATATAACGCAGAAATAACATGTAATATAAGCGTAGAAGAAGTTACACAATGGTTATTTATTCTGTATAAAAATCAAGTGAGAGGTTATAGAACAAAAATATAAATTTATTGAATTGTTATATAACTTTTATTTTATTTTTTATTGAATGGGTACAATTTTTTAATGGAATAGATACATTTTTTTTATTGAATAGTTACATTTTTTTTGAATAAATATATATTTTTAACTTTAGAATAGATTTTTGAATATTTCTAACTTTAGAATACATACTTTTGAATAGTTAAATATTTTTAACTTTAAAATACACAGTTTTACATATTTGTAACAGAATACATATTATTTTTATATTACAATAAGTTAATGTTCTTCATTATTGTTTTGCTCACATTCTATTGTATCCTTTCCTTTTTCTTCTCTTCGTTTTCTTTGCTTTGTAAACCGTAGCCATTCAGCTACAATGTTATCAAACTCNGTTTCTGTCATTGGTGACTGTTGTAAAATAATGTCTATTGAAAAGAAAAATATAGAGTCAATAAAATGACGTATATAACAGCAAATTTTGAATGATAATTACATGTAGAACACACCTCGCACAATTTTAATGAGATATAAGTTTGAGAGTTTAAAATTATTTCTTATTCTTTTCCAAAAACAACTTATTGCACATTCATTTGTAAATATTTGTGACAAAGTGCAATGAATATTATCTTTGAAATTATTTTCCTCAAATTTTAGCAAGAAATTTTTCTATAAAAACAAAAAAAATAATTAGAAAACATTCTATTTTCTTATTATAAGATTCGATTTCAATAACATCATACAGCACAGCCAGAATAACGACATTACTTTAAGTGCATTTTTATATCAGAATTGTATGTTAGTATCATAATCAAGAGGCACGGTAGTGCCTCGCGCCAAGTTCACGCGCAACGAAGTGGCGCTCGAACTGCGCGAGCACGCCGTGCCTCTTATATACGCGAAAA
>NW_018022183.1:21868-23847 GCF_002006095.1 Pseudomyrmex gracilis
TTGAAAAAGATTGGTTTGTTCTACAATTAAATTTACAAGAAATGTATTAAAAAAATATTTCAAACATTCTAATGGAGTAGGTTTGTCTAGAGACACGTGATTACGAATACGTGCTTCACCAGTAAAAGTGTTTATAGATGGGTAAAAATAAGGATCATAGTGTACATCTGGTATATTCTCATCACGTTCGTTATCAAGTAAATCAACATCACAAGCAATAGTTCTGTCTGTAATAACATCTTCTTCAAGCTCTGACTTTCCACTACTCCAAGCTTCGTCATCACCTGTATTCATTGTATAGCAAAAGTAATAAAGTACTAGGAAGATAAAAAGTAACGGAAAATGTTGTAAAAACACAAGTAAAAAAATAAGTGTATCTCAAGCCTGACCTAACAGAGAACGCAAGGCAACAGGTACTCCTATGCGACGTTCTCACGTATGGCAAGGACGGACAACGATAAACGGGCAGGCCTAATTAATAAATATAGTTTTGATCTGCTATTCACAATTTTGCCAAATTGTTTTACTAATAAATAGCAACTTCAAAAACCCCAAATAAAAATAAATTTGTTTATAATTGCAGTCGCACGCGAATCAAGCTATGTATTTGTTTTAGAATATCTTTCATGAAAATTAGGAGTACGGGGTGAGTGGGTGAGGGACGGGCAAATTGACATTAAATAATATTAAAAATTGCTAATAATATTAAAAACATTAATAGTTAATGAAAAAAAAGAAATTGAACAAGTTATTCTGGTGCGCCAAAATATTGCTTTTTTGGCCTTCTAAAGGTTAAAACGAATTTGTGTAACAAAGTTATAACAAAAGTAAAGGAAATATAATAATCAGTAGATGAAAAGCACATAGTTTCATATCGGATATTCACTATAAGTCATTAAACACAATGGAATTTATTCAGTGGCGTCTCGTATATTCTTAAAATATATAAGCGCAAAGTCAGTCTTTCCGGGAATTTCAAAACCTGAATATTTATAGTAGTTACGATTACAAACAATGAAGCAACGACGATTGCTCGTAACATGGTCTCAAAAAAGACGTAAAACGCACAGACGCACAGGAAATCGTTCCGAATTACCAAAGCGCTTCATAGGGGTGATCAAGAGGCACGGTAGTGCCTCGCGCCAAGTTCACGCGCAACGAAGTGGCGCTCGAACTGCGCGAGCACGCCGTGCCTCTTATATACGCGAAAATGAGGTTTTTCAGTGGAGGGGAGATTTTTAATCAGCTATTTCTTAATAACGANTGAACCGATCGACTTGTTTTTGGGCTCGTTCGGTTCGCGATGAAAAAGTGAAGAAAAAAGTATTCGTGCGTTTTTTTTGTTTGTGGTTTCTGAACGGAGTAATGGAATTATTATGAAAAACTGCGTGAAATTCTAGAATAATAAAAATCGTCTTCATCGTCGTGGGATGCTCAGGAATGTGCATGTTCACATTTTTGCTACGAGATGGTGTTGTTACAGTAGTTGAAAAAAGAAAAAGAAGAGACTCAGTAAGTGGAANGGAAAGCGAACGAGCGAGCGAACGAGCGAGCGAACGAGAGACCAATTTTGCGTGATCCGTGTGTGTGTACACGAGTGTGACATGTGCATTTGCACCTATGGGTGCGTTTATTAGGTTATAAGCGTTTACGCGCTTTTTTCTTTTTTGGTTACAATGTAACTTAATACGAACAACAGTAATTTTTTCTTGCACAGAGTCGTGTCTTACCACATGCTAGATTTTCATTATTTAATGTATAATTAATGTAAAACATTTAATGTATGAAAAAGTATACAGGACTTAGACAACAATATCTAATGATACATTTTGTGTAGTTATTTTCTCTAACAACAAAAAGTTTAGGTTTACATATTTATATTATTGTGATTCACAAAAAGCGTTTAAATAAATAATGTTTTAGTTAAACCTGTCAAAGTTGTGTACACTATATTTAACATATACATATGTTTATTCTGT
>NW_018022183.1:25485-27371 GCF_002006095.1 Pseudomyrmex gracilis
ATTCTTATTTAAATCTTAAAGAAATAAAGATCAGCTGATATATGCTATATGCAGTTTACTGCCAATTAAAACTCAATCGAATTCCGCGGCTACGGCCACGACCTCCACGACCACCACGGCCACCGCGATTTTTATAATATTGATAATAGTGTTTATTTCTTCCGGCTCGCATTATTCTTTTACCTGCAAAATAAACATGCATATGTAGATAAAAACTAAATAAATAAATTATATATATTATAAAGTAAAAAAGGGAGAGCAAAAAAGAGAGAGAGAGAGTGCGAGAGAAAGAAAGATATGAAAATCATTTTTACATTTTTATTTCATGTTTCATCAATATCATAATATCATGAATAATATCATGTTTCATCAATATCATAATATCATGAATAATATTATGTTTCATCAATATCATAATATCATGATCAATAAATCAGATATTTGTCATTTCTAATATTTGCTTTCAATTCAATACGACTCTGTGCAAGACAAAACAAGTTACTTTGTCAAACAAGTTACATTAAATTTAATTACATGTATTACAATGATTAGTTTTATCAATCCATCGACATGATGATTTGCTGAGAAAATAAAACTTGCAGAAGCTCATTACCTTTGTACAAATACCTCCTTACACATGTAATCATGAGAGTAACAAAGAGCAAATAACGTAATATATGTTGCTTATACACTTCGTCAAGAATCTCCGGATCTGAGTTGATTAGTCGAAATAGATCGGAACTTTGATTTGTCGTGATATCATCGATTACCGCTTCGTTAGCGTCTCTGAGATTTTTGAATCCTGATCTTGCCAGCAACAAAACGACAAATTCCGCCTNTAGACTCTAAGCTATATCAATCTCTTTGAATGCTATATTAATTTCTGCATAAGTACATCAGCCGTGTCACATCAATGCCAGATTCTTGAGCGACGTAATCATCAACGTCTTTGAATATTGAGAACACCTTATTGTAAGCCAATTGTAATTTGTACGATGCCAGATCCAATTGAATAGATGGATCTTGCCATTTAGCTCTATGAGACCTAAAGATATAGGCAATGTGNATAGTGCTTATTGTGTTGTAAAGCTAAATATAAACAATGTATTTTAACCTACTTGTACTGAACTGGTTCTGGCTTTAAGAAGCAATAATTTCTGACAACTTGATCTTGTAGGCTGCTAGTGCTTTAGATAAGATAAGAATATATCCAAGTATCCTTATTTTATGGGATAGCTGGTAAGTACAGCATTTCTGATTGCACTAGAAGGTAAGTGTGAAAGTATAATTTCTATAAAAAACTACACACACACAAAGTCACAGGAATATATAAATATAAAAAGCTTATCATAAAGATATATATACAAAAGATTGTGTATTATATGTACCTTTAATGACTGTTAATCTCACCAGATATTGAATGAGGTGTTTTCAAAGCTTGATACATTACATGATTCGTTATATGTACATACACGTACAAAACAACGTACGTGTACGTGTTTTGCTTGTTTTTTTGCAGAAAAAACACAAGTATACAATCATGACGATCACCCAGGTACATCAAACCTAAAACACACAAGTAATAACCTAAAACACACAGGTACTAACAGTGTATTTCATACATACTAGTCTCTTATTTATATACACGTTGCGTGCGTGCGTGCGTGCGTGCGTGTGCGTGTGTGTGTGAGTGTGTGTGTGTGAGTGTGATTGTGTGTGCGCGCGCGCGTGTTTGTGTGTATATATTATGCATGTACACGAAATAAATATAACAGACATTAAAGTACTTACTTATATTTTTATATAATTGTTTTTATCCATTTTTCATACTGTCAGATTTCTTGCTTTAATTTCTTATTTTCTTCTATATTTACTGTTTCCAGGTT
>NW_018022183.1:29457-30752 GCF_002006095.1 Pseudomyrmex gracilis
TTTCAATCATATACATTCCTACATATGGTTTTTATATCTATACATTGAAAAGATATCTTTCTTATTTGTAAACATGAGAATAATAAAGAGCAAATGACATAATATATGTTGCTTATCAAAACCATAATATGTAAGATAAAATAAATCTTTCTGTTTATGTATTTTTTTGTTTCAGAAAAGAAAGATACTTTATATGGAAATGACGACCAAACTTTACAAGAAGAGTCTCATGATATAAAAAAACGTAAAAATGATATTCATATCTTTCTTTCTCTCGCTCTCTCTTTCTCTCTTTTTCTTGCTTTTCCTGTTCCACTTTATAATATATATAATTTATTTATTTAGTTTGTATCTACATATATATGTTTATTTTGCAGAAAAAAAAATAATGCGAGCCGGAAGAAATAAACACTATTATCAATATTATAAAAATCGCGGTGGCCGTGGTGGTCGTGGAAGTCGTGGCCGTAGCCGCGGAATTCGATTGAGTTTTAATTGGCAGTAAACTGCATATAACTTTTATCATCTGATCTTTTTTTTATAAGTTACGTTGTAACTTATACGAACAACAATATTCATTTATCTTGCACAGAGTTGTGTCTTACCACATGCTAGATTTTCATTATTTAATGTATAGAAAATACCTCAACATTTGTTATATTCTGACACAACTTTGTAATACATGACTTAGACAACAATATCTAATGATAAATTTTGCGTAGTTATTTTCTCTAACAACAAAAAATTTAGGTTTACATATTTATATCATTTTGTGATTCACAAAAAACGTTTAAATAAATAATGTTTTAGTTAAACCTGTCAAGATTGCGTACACTATATTTAACATATACATATGTTTATATTTGTCTGTGTGTTTGTATCTGTTTCATATGTTTATGNTTATGTGTTTGTATAATTAAGTAAATAAATTTACATATATAAAGAGGTATGTTTATTTTTATTTATATTTTCAGANTCTTCTTTTAAAGTTTGGTCGTTATTTCCATATAGAATACCTTTGTTTTCTGTAAAATAAAAAAATATATATAGACAGAAATATTTATTTTATCTTACATATTATGGTTTTGATAAGCAACATATATTACGTTATTTGCTGTATGTTACTCTCATGATTACATGTGTAAGGAGGAATTTGTACAAAGGTAATGAGCTTCTGCAAGTTTTATTTTCTCAGCAAATCATCATGTCGATGGATTGATAAAACTAATCATTGTAATACATGTAATTAAATTTAATGTAACTTGTTTGACAAAGTTTTATCTTGCACAGAGTCG
>NW_018022183.1:31102-32797 GCF_002006095.1 Pseudomyrmex gracilis
GATGAAATGAAAAATTACTGTGATTCTTATTTAAATCTTAAAGAAATAAAGATCAGCTGATATATGCTATATGCAGTTTACTGCCAATTAAAACTCAATCGAATTCCGCGGCTACGGCCACGACCTCCACGACCACCACGGCCACCGCAATTTTTATAATATTGATAATAGTGTTTATTTCTTCCGGCTCGCATTATTCTTTTTTCTGCAAAATAAACATGCATATGTAGATAAAAACTAAATAAATAAATTATATATATTATAAAGTGGAAAAGGGAGAGCAAGAAAGAGAGAGAGAGAGCNAGAGAAAGAGAGATATGATTATCAGTTTTACGTTTTTTAATATCATGAGACTCTTCTTTTAGGGTGTGGTTGTTTTCCAAATAAAATATCTTGTTTTTCTGTAAAATAAAAAAATATATATAGACAGAAATATTTATTCTATCTTACACATGATAGGTTTGATAAGCAACATATATTATGTTATTTGCTCTCTGTTATTCTTATGATCACACAAAAAGAAAGTGAAATGTTTTTTCAAGAGATACAATATGNATGTACATGTGCAGATCATATATAGGAATATATGTTATTGAAAGAGAAGTTAACTTTCTTGTATATGAGCATAAGAGTGAGTGAGAGAGCAAATGTCCAGACGTAAAGAAATAGAAAGAGAGATCATACTTACGTTTAATTTTTGTGGTAACGAACTCATCTTTATTTAATCCAATTTTTATACATAATTTTTATGTACTCAGACTCTTCTTGTAAAGTATGTTCAGTATTTTTAGACACAATATTTTTTTTCTCTGTAAAAAACGTATATACATAAACAAAGTAAGCAACATATACACATAGTATGTCAGTTGTTCTCTGTTACTCTCATAAGAAAGAAATAAACTTTTAGATTTATCATGCATGTACATATGCAGATATGTAGGTATATGTTATATTTTCATAGGAGTAAGTGAAAGAGCAAATGTCAAGATGTAGAAAGAAAGAGAAAGAGAGCAAAAGAGAGAGAGCGAAAGAGAGTATGAGAAAAAGACTGAAATATGTAAATATGTATAAAATATTACTGTAATTACCTGTGTTTGATGTATCTAGGTTTGATGTATCTAGTNGATCGTCTTGATTTTCTATTTGTTCTGCAAAAAATACATGTAAATATTATATATGTGTGTGTTATATGCATAGGGAAAATGTATAAGAGATACATTATGGTACTTACGTATATTTTTTTGTTGTATTTTTTCTTGTAATGTCTTATTTTCTTTNTTTCTATTTTCAAACTTTATTTCTTCTTCCTCTAAGTTTTTGTTCACGTCCATATCTATTTTTTTTGTAAGAAATACTTTCTTTTTTCAACGACGTTGATGATGTAATCTACGCAACTATCGCGCGTGTTCTTTTTTTTAGTTCAATCCATAGCGCACCTTGATTCAGTTACTAATAAGCTATCAATCTAATTGGTTGATTATTTACTAGAGAATCAATTTGAGTGGTAGGTATTCTAATAATACATGAATAATGATGAATGTGTTTTACAATTCATTGATCTTGAAAAAATTTTCACTTTATGTGTAGTATATAGGATAAAATACTGGTGAATGATGAATAAATTTGGATTGTGCGTAAAGTTGCATAAAGTGTTCTGTATTTTAACAGTGTGTTGTACTGTGTATTTTCACGTTA
>NW_018022184.1:0-1226 GCF_002006095.1 Pseudomyrmex gracilis
AGTTCCAGCGTTGACCGCTCGATAGCGCCGCTTACCCGCGCTAGAAAAAATCAGTCCGGGAACTTTCCGGACAAACTGTGTATACATATATAACACATATACCAATTAAATATTTTACGATTATTTACATTTTAAAGTGGAATTTTCTTTCCGTTCTTTACATATACAAAATAAAAATATTTAAATGTACACTAAGAATATATTACATAAAATATATTTCATACATATTTACATATAGTTTTCTTTTNTAAATATGATAGGATAAATATTACATTTTATATGCAAATAACCTTATGAAGTAATTGATTCACATAATAAATATTATTGGAGTTTTAAGTAGTTTGTAATTCTTTGTGTATGTACAACGATAAGTTTCATTATGTTTTAGATGAAGTTTAATGTTACCAAATATATATATTTCATTATTTTAATATTCTAAAACCTTTTTATTATTGTTAAATGTCATGTCCACAATTTATACAAATATATAAAGTATATATTTTATTTCATTAATATCATGTCTTCTTACAAGATTACAAAGCTGCGTTTTTAGATATTCACTGCCAGTACTAAACATCTATACTTCACGTCACATGTGCTACAGATTTCCACTACTGACAGTGAATATCGGAACGCGGTCTAACAACGAAAAGCGCGTTGGCATACGTAACAAGCGCGTTACGGCGTTGCCGTTGCCTCGTGGCCGGCTTGGTGGAAAGGAGACGGAACATACTATGTCTGTACTCTTCCATCGACAGCGGAGCGTGACGTCACGCACACAGACGCGGCTCTCGCTTGTATGCGTACCAGAGGATTGAGGCGATGAGCTCTCCACCGCTTCGATGCTTTCGATGCTATCCGGCATGATATGACATCTCTTTATCTGTTTACGCTTGCGATCTATTTGACAGCGCGATTTGTCTAATCAGCTGCTAGCAATGTGTTTTTTTTGTCTTTTATAACAAAGTCTCATGCATTTTACAAAAACTCTCGATACAGTCCTAAATGTTTCCATATAAAAATAACTGTTAAAATATTTACTTTTTTAAATAAATACTTTTCTACAAAACTCTTCAAAATGTTGTGCAGTTACATAGCACTGAAGCATATTGTTGTTGTCATGTAAAAGTTAAAATAATATAAAATAAAGTGAGTTTAACTTAGTCAAAATTTTATGAAAAATACATACATATACTTAGTCTAAAGAAATAGTAGTGACAATTCTT
>NW_018022184.1:2280-12714 GCF_002006095.1 Pseudomyrmex gracilis
AATAGGATTGAAGCGGTGATCGAGGCGCAGGGCGGATACATTGAGTAAAATGTCTCAGAAAAGATCCCTTAACCCAGCTATAAAGCAGTCTATTTATGTTTTTTCATATTTTCTGTAATAAACAACTTTTTCGAGAAAAAAATTTTTGTCCGGATTTAAGTGGCGGACCCTGTAGTTTATAATAAACAATGTTGAGGCAAACAGCGCACATTATGTGTGCAGGTCACAAAGATAAAATTAATAATAAAACTACATGTGTTATAAGAAGTACTTATAAAACATAAAATTTTTCTTTGAATTACTAAATTTCACAATATGCATCTATAAAAGATAGATCTTTACCGTTATTTACAAAATACAATTATAATTATAAACTGAAAATGTTATATACATTGCAACATTAATATAGTATATTACAAAACTAATAACATTAATTAACACTAACTATATAAAAAAACTTTTCTTTCAATATGTTTGAAATTTTTATATTCGAATCAAGTTATATTAATAATTCAAACAAATGTATGCTGTGTGGAAAGGTTTTATTAGTATCACTATTATTTTCTTTTTACAAGGTTGTAAATGTCGAAAAGGCATTTTATGTTGTCATATTACATACACACAACAAAACATACGCACAACGTCGTTGGCTTGATAAAGAGACGGAACAAAATACACACACATACACACACACACACACATATTGAATATCTGAAAAATTTTGACATAGCCAAAGTGTGAAGGTAGATTGGGTTAATTTCAATTAAAAAGTCATGTACCACTTTACAAAGATCACAATGAGTGATGAATAAATGCATATGATCCAATAAGCGCGTGGCAAGCGACGGTCCGGACTGGGTAGGCGTGTATAAGTTTCAGTTGTAAAAATCAACTGATCGCAAGAAGCTATGTCATTCGCCATTCGCTTTCTTGTTCCGCCTCTTGCTTCCTTCATTTCTTAGAAGATTGTATGAAAGAAGCCATTTTCTTTCCAACTGAGAATCATACACGTTTATAGAGTCTGGACTATTGCTTGCTACGCGCTCATTGAATCACATGTATTGAGTAATTACTCAATACTTATTGCACAGTTTGCAAAATAATACAAGGCTTTTCTGTTCAAATTGATCCAATCTATCTTCACACTTCTGCTGTATCCAAATTTTCAGTTTTACTAGAAAATCATCGTTCTATTTGTTTTTCCTTCGCAAACATCATGTACTGCTTAACATTTTGTTGAGTGATGAGAAAATTATATTTCATAATTGTGTTTAGAAACATGTATAGTTTTATTATTATTATATCACAAATAGGAAATTTAAATTGTGTGAATGAATCGTGTCTTATGATTCTATTACAGGAAATACCAATTTGGAAAAATGGAGTGTCACTTCTGTTCGTCGCGTTGGTTTATGTAAAAATCATTTTGCAGCTCGTTCCTTTAAACAATTAGATACAAACAGATTAATTTTAAGACATGATGCAGTGCCCATTCCATTCAATATTGCAAGTCATAATGAAAACCAGTCCAACTCAACAGCTTCAAGAGTGGAAGTAATACCGGTAGAAATAACACAGACATTAACAGAAACGGAAAAAAGTATTAGTCATATAGTTCCAAGTACATCAAAAGTAATACCGGTGCAAAGAAAAAATAAAAAAGGAGAAAGCAAAAAAATAGCACATAGAGATGATTATGTAGAAGTAAATCAATCAAATACGATGGAGTATAATGATGAATTGAATGAAGAATTCATCAATCGTCCTTTACGGACTTATCCTTCAGGACGATTAACTTTTCATTCGTCATATAAAGAAGAAGATATAATGGAATGGGCGCACTTGGAACCAGAAATATCGCAAGATATGTCAGAGCAACATCAGCTATTAAGAAATAAAAGGAGTAATGAATCAAAGGAAAATGATGAAACAGACGTAAAGAAAATAATATTGAAATACAAGAGAACAATTGAAACTTTAAAACGTAAAAATTATCGACTGCGTCGAATGAACAATGATTTGAGATATCGTTTACGACTTCGACGCAATGTTACGGGACCAACAAGTAAAAAAAGTAAAAAACGAATTATGATAGAATTAATAGATAAGCAAGAATTGCAACCCTTAGCAAAAACAATGATAAAATTGCAATTACATACGCCAGGCACGCCATATACAGAGGAAGAAAGAATTTTATCTAAACTATTACATTATTATTCACCTACGGCGCTGCGTCATTTAAAAAAGGCAGGTTGCATTTTTCCTGGAGAACGCACTCTTACAAGATGGCACGAAGAATATAGTATAAAGCCAGGCTTTTGTGATTTCATTTTTCAAAAAGTTAAGGAAAAAATGTTAAAACTGCCTCTGGAGGAAAGAATATGTGCTTTGAAATGGGACGAGATGTCTATAAAATCATACGAAGAATATTCTTCTAGTCTGGATCAAATAGAAGGACTTGTTGATCTCGGACCTTTAGGAAGAACAAATGAAAGAGCAAAATGCATGTTTGTATTTTGCCTGGATAGTATTAATGCGCGTAATCCATGGCGTCAATTATTAGCATATTTCCTTCCAGGGAAAAGCATGACAGCGGAAAATATAGTGCTTTTAGTAAAAGAATGTTTAGATAGACTTAGCAAAACAGGTGCTGATGTGCGACTTTTAACTTGTGATCAAGGTACAAGTAATCAAAGTGCTTATGGGCTATTAAATGTGCAATGTAATAAACCATTCTTTATACATAATGGGAAAAAATATTACGCAACGCATGACTTTCCTCATTTAGTAAAACGATTAGCGAGTTTGCTGAGAACACACATAAAAATTTATATTGCGATGGAAACATAATCGCATCATATTCTGATTATGAATTGACATGGAAAGTTGATAATGTCGCACAAGGAGGTTCAAATTTATTGTCACACATAACCAGAGCACATTTGTATCCAAATACTTTTGAAGCGATGAATGTAAAAAAAGCTTTCCAATTGTTCAGTCACAAATTCGCAGCCGCAATGAAAACAGCGGGTTGTAACGAACTACTACCATCAAATACATGGCAAGCAACTGCTGAATTTACAGAACATATGAACGAAATAATCGATGCTTGCAATTCTTACAGTATAAAAATGAATATGGGTGGAAAACGTCCATTATCCTGGAAAAATCCAGATATAGAAATAAAATTAAGAAATTTTATTGGATGGTGCTCAAGATGGTCTGTATGTTCTGAAATAATACGCCAAATTCCTTGTTTGAAAGGATTTAATATTACAATACCAGCTTTACTTGAGTTATACACAGAATTAAGAGAACAATTTGAAACATTCGAACTTTGTACAGGATTATGCAATCAAGATTCAGTGGAACATTTATTCTCCAAAGTAAGACAACGCGGTGGATTTAATCTCAATCCTACAGCAAGAATGGTTCGGCTTATCTTGAGATATAATCTTTCAATAGGATATATCAAAACAAGCAAAAAAGGCAATGTGCAGTGTCCCGAAGCCGAATCTCTAATAAATCCACCAAGCCAAATTGTTAAGACGATAGAAAATGTAATGGAAAGTCACCCAACTGTGCAAGATAATGATGTAGATGACGAAATATTAATCCAAGATGCCGAAATTCTAAAAGAATTTGAAATTATGGATAATATTGAAGATTCAGAGAATGAAAATCCACAGAATGCTTACGATTTAAATGCTATTGCACATTTTGCTGGATATGTAGCACATCGAATTATTAGTAAAACAAATTGCAAAAACTGTCGCGATATTATGATGAAAACGCCAATGGAAGACGCAACAGAAAATGAAAAATATATTGAATTCCTCGAATATCCGAATATAGATGAAGATGCTCCTACTGTGACAAAATTGACACGACCAACTGATCNGGAACCAGAAATATCGCAAGATATGTCAGAGCAACATCAGCTATTAAGAAATAAAAGGAGTAATGAATCAAAGGAAAATGATGAAACAGACGTAAAGAAAATAATATTGAAATACAAGAGAACAATTGAAACTTTAAAACGTAAAAATTATCGACTGCGTCGAATGAACAATGATTTGAGATATCGTTTACGACTTCGACGCAATGTTACGGGACCAACAAGTAAAAAAAGTAAAAAACGAATTATGATAGAATTAATAGATAAGCAAGAATTGCAACCCTTAGCAAAAACAATGATAAAATTGCAATTACATACGCCAGGCACGCCATATACAGAGGAAGAAAGAATTTTATCTAAACTATTACATTATTATTCACCTACGGCGCTGCGTCATTTAAAAAAGGCAGGTTGCATTTTTCCTGGAGAACGCACTCTTACAAGATGGCACGAAGAATATAGTATAAAGCCAGGCTTTTGTGATTTCATTTTTCAAAAAGTTAAGGAAAAAATGTTAAAACTGCCTCTGGAGGAAAGAATATGTGCTTTGAAATGGGACGAGATGTCTATAAAATCATACGAAGAATATTCTTCTAGTCTGGATCAAATAGAAGGACTTGTTGATCTCGGACCTTTAGGAAGAACAAATGAAAGAGCAAAATGCATGTTTGTATTTTGCCTGGATAGTATTAATGCGCGTAATCCATGGCGTCAATTATTAGCATATTTCCTTCCAGGGAAAAGCATGACAGCGGAAAATATAGTGCTTTTAGTAAAAGAATGTTTAGATAGACTTAGCAAAACAGGTGCTGATGTGCGACTTTTAACTTGTGATCAAGGTACAAGTAATCAAAGTGCTTATGGGCTATTAAATGTGCAATGTAATAAACCATTCTTTATACATAATGGGAAAAAATATTACGCAACGCATGACTTTCCTCATTTAGTAAAACGATTAGCGAGTTTGCTGAGAACACACATAAAAATTTATATTGCGATGGAAACATAATCGCATCATATTCTGATTATGAATTGACATGGAAAGTTGATAATGTCGCACAAGGAGGTTCAAATTTATTGTCACACATAACCAGAGCACATTTGTATCCAAATACTTTTGAAGCGATGAATGTAAAAAAAGCTTTCCAATTGTTCAGTCACAAATTCGCAGCCGCAATGAAAACAGCGGGTTGTAACGAACTACTACCATCAAATACATGGCAAGCAACTGCTGAATTTACAGAACATATGAACGAAATAATCGATGCTTGCAATTCTTACAGTATAAAAATGAATATGGGTGGAAAACGTCCATTATCCTGGAAAAATCCAGATATAGAAATAAAATTAAGAAATTTTATTGGATGGTGCTCAAGATGGTCTGTATGTTCTGAAATAATACGCCAAATTCCTTGTTTGAAAGGATTTAATATTACAATACCAGCTTTACTTGAGTTATACACAGAATTAAGAGAACAATTTGAAACATTCGAACTTTGTACAGGATTATGCAATCAAGATTCAGTGGAACATTTATTCTCCAAAGTAAGACAACGCGGTGGATTTAATCTCAATCCTACAGCAAGAATGGTTCGGCTTATCTTGAGATATAATCTTTCAATAGGATATATCAAAACAAGCAAAAAAGGCAATGTGCAGTGTCCCGAAGCCGAATCTCTAATAAATCCACCAAGCCAAATTGTTAAGACGATAGAAAATGTAATGGAAAGTCACCCAACTGTGCAAGATAATGATGTAGATGACGAAATATTAATCCAAGATGCCGAAATTCTAAAAGAATTTGAAATTATGGATAATATTGAAGATTCAGAGAATGAAAATCCACAGAATGCTTACGATTTAAATGCTATTGCACATTTTGCTGGATATGTAGCACATCGAATTATTAGTAAAACAAATTGCAAAAACTGTCGCGATATTATGATGAAAACGCCAATGGAAGACGCAACAGAAAATGAAAAATATATTGAATTCCTCGAATATCCGAATATAGATGAAGATGCTCCTACTGTGACAAAATTGACACGACCAACTGATCAGTTTGCCAAAATAATTGAAACGCAGTTATTGGCTTTAAACCGAATCTGCCTACATTATTGGACATCAACTCAAATTCTGAAGATTATAACGAAAGAATGCATACATTTAACAAAAAAGATTCATCCGACATGGTTTGATCCAAACAATCAATGCTACAATCATTGATTGCAAACCCTTGGATTTCTGATCAGAGTAAAACTGTATTTTCGCACAAGATATAACAATCGTGCTGACAGGAAAGCTAAAGCGCCTCGTAAAAAAGTAAAAAAAGTCCAAAATAAATAAAAACATTCAACAATTAGTAAAGAATCTGAGGGGGAATTTATTTTTGAATCTGAAGTTTCTAAACTGAATGTACTTGAATTTAAGAATTGAAATTTTAATTCAAAAACTCACGTGTAAAATTTACACGTGAGCAACCCACACAGAACAAAAACTCCATTAAACATACAATAGACATCAAAAGCTCTACGCAATATTTAATACATGTCTAACGGAGTTTTTTGTCTGTGTAAGAAATATATATATACACGCGTATTTCCGCACAACATCCTGTGAACGGCTCTTATGACCGGATTAATATTTCTCAGTAAATAAAACAATTGTTATCTGCTAGTAAAATTATTAATGCATTTAATATCTAATAAGATAAAATAATTAAAAAATGCCTAGCGCAATCAACTTGCACTAAACAATGCAATCTGCATCTAATGCAGTGCGATATTTAAAAAATGCATTTAAAGACAATGGCGCTATGAAATAAATAAAAATTGTCTTCTGCGTCTAATGTAATGAAATATTAAAAACCAAAGACTAACTTTTTACGACTGGCGCAGTACAATAATTAAAAAATTCATTCTGCGTTTAATGCGGTGAAGTAATACAAAAAATACATAGTCAAATTGGCGCAGTGCAATAATTGAAAAATGCATTCTGCGTCTAATGTGGTGAAATAATACAAAAAATACTTAGTAAGAATGGCGCAGTGCAATAATAGAAAAATGCATTCTTCATGTAATGCGGTAAAGTAATAAAACAAATGCATCATATAGTTCATGCAATTAAATTAAGAAATGCGTTCTGCGTCTGCGATGCAGTGAAATAATAAAAAAATGCATTTTAAGACTGGCGATGGCGTAGTACAACAATAGAAAAATTCATTCTGCGTCTAATGCGGTAAAATAAACAAAATGCATTGTAAGACTGGCGCAGTGTTATACATGACAAATGAATTCTGCGTCTAAGGATGCAGTGAAATAATAAGGAAACGCCTAGTCAAATACTAATGAATAATACGTAATATGATATAATATATAATATTTAAATCTTTTACAGCAATCCAAAGTCTTGGAACATACATAAACTTATTAATAATATTAAAATTTCTCAATTTGCGTTATATATTTTTTATTAATGATGAGTTAACAGTAATACTTTAAACTTTTTAGAATATTGAAAAACATGTATAAATACATATATATTAAATGTTGTTAAATATTCTAAAACTTGATAAATGTTTTTTATGACAGTTAACTCATGTTATAAATTAATAAAAATGTTATGCATCTTGATGTATAATATTATTATTATTAATATTATGTATTTTTTCCAAGACTATAAATCTTGAAGAAGCATTTCACGGTGTCATACGCAACAAGTAATCGCGCAACGTAATCGTGCCTCGTGTCTTGCTTCTGCCGGCTTGGCAGAAAAGAGACGGAACATATCATGCCGCACGACAACATATCATGTTACACAAGCGCACACAGGTAGCGGTTCTCGCTTGCGTGCGTACCCCCACCACCTCGGCGCTCTCGGTGCTGGCCCGGCCCGACCGCCGAGCCGACATCTCATCACTCGCCGACTCAACAGTCTTCTTCGGACACCGAACTCTCATGGCGGACAGTAACGTGCGCGATATTTGTTTAGTTCTTAACTTTCCGTACGTGTTTTTCGATATTGTGGTGAAAATACGGCAGACTCGACAGTCTTCTTCGGACACCGAACTCTCATGGCGGACAGTAACGTGCGCGATATTTGTTTAGTTCTTAACTTTCCGTACGTGTTTTTCGATATTGTGGTGAAAATACGGCAGACTCGACAGTCTTCTTCGGACACCGAACTCTCATGGCGGACAGTAACGTGCGCGATATTTGTTTAGTTCTTAACTTTCCGTACGTGTTTTTCGATATTGTGGTGAAAATACGGCAGACTCGACAGTCTTCTTCGGACACCGAACTCTCATGGCGGACAGTAACGTGCGCGATATTTGTTTAGTTCGTAACTTTCTGTACGTGTTTTTCGGTATTGTGGTGAAAATACGGCATATTATTATAAATTGTTTTGGAAACACGGCGTTCTTGTGGAGAATGAGTTCTGGTAAGTGATATTACAAAGCAGCTACTTTGTTAATTATGTATTGCGATGTGACTTTTAATGCATATTGAATTTTACGTAGTCTCTCTCTCTCTCTCTCTCTCTCTCTCTCTATCACGCACGCGAAGTAGATAGTCACATTGTTGCGGTAAATTTTATTATTGCATCAAGTTAACGACCAAAATATATAAAAATGCATGTACTAATAAAATTTTATGTTTGTTGCAGTCGGAAGTGATATCTCAGCTATTGAGATCGTGTCGCAAGACGAGAATGTGGACAATCTCTACGCAGAAGAAACGGAAACGACGCAAGAGTAAGTAATTTGTTATTATTAATATTTTATTTCGATGAATGTTTACTAATATTAATACTCTTATGTTGCAGATCGGTGCGGCATTCCATGGAAAAAAATCCAAGCAAAATAAACAGATACGAGGTCGAGGATGAAGAAAACATCTCCCCCAAAAAACGCACAAGGGGGGGCAAAAATTTAAAACATAGAAATCGCGTGTAAGTATATATTTCTTTGTGTACACATTTACCGTACATTATACATATGTACATGCATATGTAAATATTTAATGTTTCAGATTCTACAGCACAAAAACGAAAAAAGAGAAAGAAGAATATTTACGCTATTTTTGCTTCAAAAAACATAGCGGAGATAGCAGACGAGGGTGGCATTTGAACGGAAGAAGCAGCGGACGAGGATGGCGAGGCAGCCAGAGATATCTTCTTATCGCTATGATGGTGCTTATAATAGATGAAAACAAACTAGAAATTGGGTTGGAAAAAGCATATACAAGTTTCAATCACAGCGCTTCTCAGTTTTTAGATACTCAAGGACTTTCCTCAACGTAAGCTAAGCATGTTTTATCTTTGTTCGTGATATTTTTCTCTTTCTTGCTTTTTTTCCTGGTTACCTACAAGTAGAATATTGTATTGATACAAAGACCCTTCTTGTGCAATATTAGATCCTTATGACACAATTGGAATCTTTATTCTTAGACTAAAACAATATAGGATTTATTAGCTATTTATTAACTTAATTTTAATTATTTTTACTTATTATTTGTGATAGTTTTGTTACATAGTATTATGTAACGTTATCAATAAATATATTTTCAGTAGGGGGCCAGCTTCAAAAATTGTTGTTAAGTTCTTCCTTGCAATATGGTGTGGCTTACTAGGATCTTTATTCACTTTCCCAGGACTGAGGATATCAAAATTGCATTATGATGCATTAAGGTATAATAAATTTCATTATTTTATCTTAGATAAAATTGATTGTGCATTGTGTTTATATGAAAATTCTGTTACAGATATTACAAAGATAATAAATTATTGTTGCTATCAGCTAATATTAGTTATGTTTCGCCACTCCTCTTGGTGAGTTTATGGATTACACCTTTGACCAGAGATTATTTGACTGTTCGGATATTTAGCGGAATGAGTAGTCCGTTGTAAGTTGAGATGCATTTGATCTGATATTTAAATTTAATATCTATGTAAAACAATAAAGCCTTAAACGAGTTCTAATTACAGGATGACACCTACAAGATTTGAAAGTATGAGACAGATAGTTATTATTCTTGCTGTTGTACTAAGAATAATGCTTATGCCAATTTATTTGCAATCTTATTTAAATCTTGCAACTCAAAGACTAGAAATACAGAAAAAGGAAACTGGTAGAATAACAAATGTTGATCTACAAAAAAAAGTAGGCATTGTATAACTATATATATATACACACGTACAAACTATTTTAAATTATTGGTATTTTAAAATCTTTTTTTAAAAGCAATTGAAAAACAATTTACTCTTTTTTATGTTACAGATTGCGGTTGTGTACTATTATTTATGTGTAGTAGCAGTGCAGTTTATTGTTCCAATAATTATATGGTTATTGTTAACATTTATATATAAAACATTAGGTAAACAAATACAGGGTCCGCCACTTAAATCCGGACAAAAATTTTTTTCTCGAAAAAGTTGTTTATTACAGAAAATATGAAAAAACATAAATAGACTGCTTTATAGCTGGGTTAAGGGATCTTTTCTGAGACATTTTACTCAATGTATCCGCCCTGCGCCTC
>NW_018022184.1:13500-14785 GCF_002006095.1 Pseudomyrmex gracilis
GTCATATGGCACCTACTGCTGCATTNTAATATGATGGGAATGTCAAATTCAAATTTGTCCGGATTTAAGTGGCGGACCCTGTATAGTTTTATTTTGAAATGCATAAGTTAAAGTGATGCATTACACACATGTACGTATTTTTTTTTTTAACTAGGTGGTTTTACTTGGGAAGGTATTTTGGGAAAAACGTTAGAGGAAGAATGTCCAGCTGATGAGTTACCACAGTCGCTATTATCTAACAATGATAACAGTGATAAGACTGTTGTACAAACTGCTGAAGAATTTCAACTTGCACTAGGCTCGTTAAAGCAGAGGTAAGGTTTTAATATGTTACATAAGTCTTAATATATTTACAAAATCATATATTTGTCACATATATAAAACAAATTTTATTTACAGATATTTACTACGGATGTTTATAGAGGTATTTTAGGTTTAGCAACATGGTAGAGCTGCTGTGCATTACTTGCAACTAGTGCCATGGGCATGTTTTATGAATCATATTTTTCGAATGTGTAAAATGATTTATAATGAAAAACTCCAAATGTCGCAACACACAAATCTTGATCAATTCGCAAATCAATCGTTCATTATTAAAAATGTAGCATTGTCCACTGTAAAGTACATATTTTCAGACTCCATTTTAACGCCTATTGCCAGATATATATAGGTAGATAGCTATCACAGGTCAACATAGACTTTTTGTTTGGGAATGAATATATAATGATTCTTGAAACAGTTTTGTCCTAAACAACAAGTTGTCCTTTTTTTTGCTAAATTCGAATTTGATATTGAACTTTATTATTACTGTAGGATTTAAAAATAATGGCATAAAATGTTAAGACAAATATAAAAATTTCTGTCAGAAGTATATTATATATATTATCTTTATAAATTTGTTTTCTGCATACTTTAAATCCCTAATATTAAACATTATTATCATAAAATAAATCTGTTTTTCTATGTTCTTCTTACATAAGTAACTAATGTATATATGTAGTCTTTCATTTGTAATATGTAAGAATACACAACCAAACTTGTTTTTCTATGTTCTTCTTACATAAGTAACTATGGGCGTGTTCCGTTTGACCACAGTACGATTCGACACCGATCGATTCGACACCAAATTATTGGACACAGATTTATTCGACACCGTACGATTCGACACTAAATTATTTGACACCGTATGATTCGACACGAAATTATTCGACACCGTACGATTCGACACCAAATTATTCGACACCGTACGATTCGACACGAAATTATTCGACACCAAATTATTCGA
>NW_018022184.1:15841-20062 GCF_002006095.1 Pseudomyrmex gracilis
TATCGACAAGTCGCTCGTGGACATCGCTACGTAGTTGCCAATGTGCACCACCCATGGACATGCGCTAGCTTACGGGCCGGTATAGCGATCGTAAAAACTCTTATGGGCCTGGCCGCTCTCATTCTTCTCTCTGCTCAAACTTTGCTAATTTTGGGTTGCTGAACGCTGATTGGTTGGTTAAAGGAAAGCCGAAAAGGTTTTGAAAATGAAAGCAATCAGNGGTAAAATCAATAGATTAGATGAGAAAAGTGGTTTTTTCAAACATTCAGATTTGCAGGGTTTGGCGGAAAAGTGAACTGCGCGTGCGCGGTGTCTTGGCGGCGCAGCAAGCGGCGGACTGCCTCAGTCGTTCTCGAGTGCTCGCAGCGCGAATATCACAATCGAGGAGCTCAGTTTTCAAGTACGCAGTAAAAGGCTTGGACGCTCCAGTTCTAGCACAGGAGGAAGCATCGGATGGCGTGAAGTCAGCTCAGAGGCCGATAACCACCGAAGGTGACTAGGAGTGTCAAAATAAGAGCACTCAAACCAATGTAAGACATTAAGTGATAATGAATAGTTTATTTTATTTTATTGTCAGAGCGGACTGTATTCCGTGTATTTAAGTTTAGTTAGGGATACAGATCCGGGGTGCATAACGCCCAAGTTATAATCATAAAGTTATTTAGCTTATTTTAGTTTTGTTAGTCAGAGTGACCCAAGTAGAGAGGGTCTACTCGCTGAACTGACATTTGTCAGGATTGAAACAAACATTGTTTGCGAGGCAGTGTGTAATTATCGCTATAACTTTGTAAGTAAGCTTGATTTGAGTTGATCATCAGTCTGGCTGAGTATGAGCAATAATTAAAAAGTTAGATACTAACTCGTAAAACTTAACCTGGTAATTATTGGTATAACTGCAGTAACCGACTATTCGTCCAGAAGAAAGCTTCCCTGAAAAAGAAGAACAATAATTAAGGTTAATAAAGTTTTGTATACTTACCTGTAGTTGTTGAAACTAGCTCCGTTCATCCGAGTTAGTCGTCTTCTTTTCCTGGATAGTTGGGCAGTTACCTAAAACAGAAAAAAGAGTTAGCAAAACGCCTCGTTATGAATTATTGCTTACGCTTCGTTAAATTGCTGATGTTCGTAAGTAAACAGATTTAACACGCGTGCGGGTCTACGTTGGGTGAAACGTTTCTCCGAGTTTAAGCAATAATTACAAAGTTAGACTTACCTCGGGTAGTTTTGTCCACCGTCGACTAGCATCACCTGAAAGTACGGTTGTCAGTGGTATTGCGTGTGCGAGTAGGCGTTTGTGTGAAAAATAGTTGAACAAAGTGTTTCACAGAATTCAGCAAGTTTGTTGTACTTACCTCAGTTTGGTGTACCTCTTTGCGATGCGTCCATATGTAACACCTAAGTTTGGGTTGCTAATTATTGCGGAAACTTTGCGTACGTATTTTTCTTCTTTAGATTGGATGTTTAGATGAGTTTCAGCAATAATTAGGTTTTGAGGGCTACCATCAATTGGCGTTGGTAGTTATTGACGAGGCTTGGTGTACGCACTACTCTTTTTTAGACTAAGCGTATGAATGAGTTTTGTCAATATTTGTGTGTTAGTACCAACTTTGTTGTTTGTTGCTAATTATTGGCGAAACTATGTGTGCGTGCTACTCTTTTTTACATTAGGCGCTGGAGCGAGTTTCATCAATAATTGAACGTTAGTGTTAGTTTTGGTTTGCGTTGGTAATTATTGTTAAGACTTCGCATACGTACTGTTCTTCTTTAAATTAGGCGTTCAGGCGAGTTTTATCAATAATTGGAAGTTAGGGTCCTAACCCTGTCAGTGTTCGTCAAGCCTAACCCTCACTAAAAGTTGAATTATTGGTAATACTTGGCGTGCGTAAAAAGCATCTTTTGTAGAAACGATACTGCGAGTTTAACGAATAATTGACGCTTTGTACTTACCTTAGATCTGGTAGATTCTCAAGGGTTGACAACATCTGTAAAAGAGAAACAAGATTAGAATTATGAGTGATATTTCGAGGGTGAAATGAGCTTCGATGAAGAAGACTCCACACTAAATATTTTCAATAATTGGTGTATTAATAAGTACTTTAGTACTTACTTACTTGGGATCCTTATCCATCGATGACTCGATCTGAAACAAAGAAAGAAGTTGTGAATTGTTGGTGAAATCTCGGGAATGAATTTCTCAAGTGTTGATGGGACTTTGCTGATAGTAAATTTCAATAATTGGAGTTTCCAAAATTTGTGCTAGCTTTGTGTAAAATTATCAGTTATGGGTGAAACTTCGTCAGTGGACGTGGTTTAGGTAAAAAAACAGCTCAGCAAAGTTTCATCAATAATTCGGTAGGCTTATTCTTGAAGCGGGTTGCGCATGCGCGATCCTCGGGAGGGGAAAGCAAGCTTTCTTGGCAGAGACGATCGCGCCGCGCAGCAGTTGAAATCAAGCTCAAGAGAGCATAGCGCTCTAACTACGAGCCCTGCTCAACGTAATAAAGAGTGCTTGTACGAGCATCCGAAGAAATCGGACGCAGAACCATCGTCTTGCTCAAAAGTAACAAAGATCGCGATACCGAAAAAAACGGTTGTTAAGAATGCGTTTTACAATTTTGTAACACAAAAAAATTGTTATTCGTAACAAGTGTTAATAAACAATTTATAAACTATCTAACCATAAACTCAGTGTATGATTATTTCTCACTACTTGAACTTTGGTGAAACCTGGGCCGTACCAGAAGCCCGTTGTTCGCGTCAATCGTCCAGGGTCCATAGTCAAAGGAAATCCAAGGGCAAAGGCGGATGTTCATCTGTTTGGTGAGTCCGTTCTTGAAACAGACCTAAAAGGTTGTATCCTTCCTGCTTGGCGGTGAAAGCAGGTGGCGACCGTAAAAGCTAATCAAACGATTTAACCGTCCGGTCACAACCTATCCCTTTTCAGGCTCGACTCTTTTTGTCGGTAAAAGTTGACATAACTTCGTATACACGCTCTACTAACGTTAACACGACATTCCAGCGCCACAGAACCATCCTTTGAAGTTTATGATTCTGACTAACTCCTGTACCAAATTGTTCAATTGTTCATTTTTACTCTTTGACTCGTTTCACAACAATCAATAACAAGTCTTAAGGACGATTTACCAAAACATTTATAATTTTTAAACAATTATGACTTTAAGGCTCGTTGAAATTTATAACAAGAAATATATGAGGCCTTACGAGCCATTCGCAAGATGTTTTGAGCGGAAACTGTACGTGTATATATATACACACACATGTAACAATTTTCAACTTGTAAATTTATTTTTACAAGTGAGTGTTTTTTGAGTTGAAAATTCAATTCTTAAATTTATATAGGATGCTGGATTTGCATCTCACATATGACATATTTCGGATACCTTCCTAACTAATTTTTAAAAATTGCGAAAAAAATTCCTCGGCCAGGAGTCGAACCTGGAAACTCCGGCAAAAAAACACTCACTTGTAAAAATAAATTTACAAGTTAAAAATTGTTACATGTGTGTGTATATATATACACGTACAGTTTCCGCTCAAAACATCTTGCAAATGGCTCGTAAGGTTTCATATATTCCTTGTTATTTATACTTTTTGTTGTGACTTTCAAAATTTCAAAAGTTGGTCTTGTAGTGCTCAAACCTCTTTGTATCTTTGCACAAATCCTTACTGATGATCTTGACGCATTTTAATACACTTTGCTTTTTTTAGATGAAAACACCTGCACAGGCGACCCATACCTGTTTCCTGTTGCGGACATGCGGACTGTTTCAACAACCTTTTGGGACTCGGACTGAGGTGAGTATAAAATCTTAAAGTGTATACTAATTGTCTTTTTTGTTTTAGGTGCTGTTCAAAATTAATCCGGCTTAACCCCGAAACCTTTTCTCAACAAAATTTACTTTTGTCCCAAAAGCTTGTTTAGTGAACACTGACCGCTTGTCCTTTTGTTCACTATGTCATTTCGTCACATTCATCAAAAATTTATACTTGACATTTTATAATTAAATGTCATTAAATAAACTTTTCCAGGAGAAGAAGCCCATTAAAAAAAACAAAAACTGGGTTTCTCTTGAACTCATTTTTCCGAAACACAACATCGGAATGGCCGCTGAGTATATATACGTTTTCCTTTAGATAAATATTGTATATAGATAAATATAAGATAGCAGTACACAGTTTGTCCGGAAAGTTCCCGGACTG
>NW_018022184.1:20858-22034 GCF_002006095.1 Pseudomyrmex gracilis
TGAAGTGTAAACTTGTTTAATAAACCATATCTTTCATTTTCGATTTTTAATTCACGTAGTCCGGGAACTTTCCGGACAAACTGTGTATGTATATATACGTATAGAAAAATAATATTTATGTTTATACTTAACCTAGATAGCAATAATAAAATATTTTAATTGCCACTTGTTGTGTTGTTTCTTTAAAACCAAAAACAAAAATTTTTAGAAAAGTCGCAGTCTTTTCTTTCCTTCTTTTTATCCGACCAACTTTGCTCTTTTCTCTCTGTCTATCTTTGCTCCGGTTTTTGCTTCTGGCTGATCCTCCAATGATGTCCTAGCGAGACATCTCGGCTGGAACTTCTCCACTGGGTCCTTTCTGGGGCTTTGTATCACCTCGGCAAAAACTTTTTGGGGAACTTCGACCAGGATAGCCTGCGGTCTCAGGGTTCAAATCGTTTTTTTGCTCTAGCTTTTCACCTTTTCACTCTAGAGGGATGAACTACGGTCCGCTTCAAAGCTCTTGTGAGTCCGCATCCAACGAATCTAAAATCATCTCTCTGTGACTCCGGGGAACCAAGCAAGTTTTGATCAAAGTTTTTGACCCTTCCATTTTCCACCCTTCTATCTCGTAAAAAAGAATTACTAAGATTAGCGCGGTCATGTCAGGACCAAATGAAACATCTCGATAAGTATGTTGTGAAATCCAGAGTGATTTCGGTCGGGTCATTGAGTAATTACGAAAAATACACGTCATTATTCAATCGACCCGAGTTTGTTAAAACAGTAACAAGCAGCATTCTCTTTAAAAAATCTGTCTGTTTAGTATAGCTGTTAAGTAGAGTGCGTACGCAGCGTCGTCAGCGGCCCAAATGCAGTTGCGTCACTAGGTTGCTGAATTGTCGCAATTGATCCTTTTAAACGATTGCTCGCGAGTATCGGCAGACAGATCGTGAGTAGCTGTTGAATACTGTGTGGCTCCGAGTTCATCCGGAAAGTTTACCGCAGTATAGCAACGGCTAAGTGTCAGAAATAGGGTGCAATAATTGTACAAACAGTTGTAAAGTAAGGGCGTGTTCCATTTGACCACAGTACGATTCGACACCGATCGATTCGCCACCAAATTATTGGACACCAGATTATTCGACACCGTACGGTTCGACACGAAATTATTCGACACCGTACGATTCGACACCA
>NW_018022184.1:22248-23955 GCF_002006095.1 Pseudomyrmex gracilis
TCCCCCGCCAACATGTGTACTATAATATGTGATGCAAATAAATATTTTTCTGAAATGTACATGATATCGGAAAATGTACTGTGTCGAATTGTAAACAATAAAAAGATGAACAAGATATGTATAAGGTCTTACAAGCCATTCTCAAGATGTTTTGAGTAGAAACTTGTACGTGTATATATATACATACACATGTAACAAATTCAACTTGTAAAGTTTTACAAGTGAGTGTTTTTTGAGTTGAAAACTCAATTCTTAAAATCATACGGGATGCCAGATTTGCATCTCACATATGACAGACCCCGGATACCCCCCTAACTAATTTTAAAATTTTGCGAAAAAAATTCCTCGGCCAGGAGTCGAACCTGGAATCTCTGGCTTTCCGTGCCATCGCCTTCCCTGTTAGGCCACCGAGGCAGTTGGAGTTAGTTTCGCAATATACATATATCAAAGATGGTCTGATAATGTTGTTTAATGCATTCTTCAGCCAGCGTAATTTTAAACAATTATGACTTAAGGCTCGTGAAATTACCAACAAGATATGTATAAGGCCTTACGAGCCATTCTTTTTGAGTTTTCAACTCAAAAAACACTCACTTGTAAAAATTTACAAGTTGAATTCGTTACATGTGTATGTATATATATACACGTACAAGTTTCTACTCAAAACATCTTGAGAATGGCTCGTAAGGCCTTATACATATCTTGTTGGTAATTTCACGAGCCTTAAGTCATAATTAAATAAAAAGATGGTTTTGCTTTACCCTGCAACTAGTGTTTTGCCAACCCACGTGCTCACACCGTCAAACTTACCATTAAAAACTTTTTCACTTTTGTTCGCCAAAAGTTGTACAACTCCGTCTGTGCGTTGTACTTTTCCTGCGCACGCGTTAGAACGTACCCACGCAAACTTTTAAATTTCCAAGTTTTAACTTTTACCAAAACACAAGTTTTTAAACTTTTGACTTGAACCCCAGATCTTCTTGGGTGCCAATTCTATACCCTTTGGATCACTTTCTTACATTCTCAAAAACTTAACCCCTTTACTTTGAAATTCAAAAGTTTGTCAAACTATCTCCAAAACTCTGTCCACCTATTCGGTAGGTTCTATACGCAATCTTAACAAAATTTTGCATTCTCTTTTTTTCAGGTGTTAGCCACTTCCGGACGCATCTACATCCTGCCTACGCCTCGGGTATGCCGTACGAGTTGTTTAAACAATTTTCTGGGATTCGATCTAAGGTAAGTATAAAATTCAAATTTTAACACTAACCTTTTCTTTTGTTTCAGGTGCTGTTATACGACTTTCTAGCGTGTTCCTGGAACCTTTTACTACTAGTACTTACTTTTATCCCAAAAGGTTGTTTTTTTTTAGCCCTAAACGCTTAACTCATAAATGCTAATCCTACGGGATACACTTACGGCATCGGAGCGACAATTAAAATAAACATTTAAACAAACTATTACGAAATAAATGTTAATAAAAAGTCGCCTTGACTATCTTTGATCTGTAAGTACAAAAAAGAAATAACTTTCTGATTCGCAAATTCTTCCTCTTCCAGAGTCTCCTCCGGATATAGCCGTCGGTGACATCGTCGCCGGAAACTTGGAGCATCATGCTCTCGGTGGGGTGATACTCTATTGACCACAGTACGATTCGACACCGCTCGATTCGACACAGATTTATTCGACACCAAATTATTCGACACC
>NW_018022184.1:24450-28073 GCF_002006095.1 Pseudomyrmex gracilis
GTACGGTGTCGAATAATTTGGTGTCGAATAAATCTGTGTCGAATCGAGCGGTGTCGAATCGTACTGTGGTCAAACGGAACCCGCCCCTCTCGGTGACGGTCCGTCTTACCTGGATTCCCGCGACCCCGAGCTACTCGATATTAAGTGCGGCCCGGCACTGCCGCATGACCACGGCGTACGACGCACCCTCTTTCCGCCACGAGGGTGATTGCCGCGGTTGTCGGGACTTGCGGGATCCGCTTTTTTGCGCCCCTCCCGGTTCCCTTTGTTTGGAGGCCTGCTGCCTCCAGGAACAGGCGTGAGAATACCTGGGGAGGGCCGCGCTGCGGCCTTGGCCGAAGCTTTGGCCGCCCGCTTGGCTTTCCCTTCCACCACCGTGGCCCACGAGCTACCATCACCCGCGGCCAGCTGCCCAAATTTAGCTACCTGCTCTGCCGGCCGGGCCGGACAAAACCGACTCCGCGAAGCGGAACGAGAAGAAAAAGCTTTCCCATTCTCGTTCCCCCCTTGCCCGCCGGCAGTCCGCGTCGCCTTTTTCTTTTTTGCAAAAGCTGGCCCAGCGCTCGCCAACTTGCGTTCAATAAGCGCCTGTATCTTTTTGAAGAAATCCTCGGAAAGACCAGCCCTCGCAAGAGACAGCGGAAGTGGCGAAGGCATGCTGACCTTGGCTCGCAGGCCTTTCACCTCTGCCCGCAGTTTTTGCGTTTCCGCTCGCAGCTCTTGATATTCCAGATATAATCTGGAGAAAGCTGGAGCGGAAAAATACTGCGGGTCACCTCGAAGACGCCCATCCAGCGTCTCCAAAATGACCCGAACATTATGAGTCGCGTCCCGAAGGGCTCTTACGGAAGAACCTTTTAAATGTTTGAAACAGGACGCGACCCTCTCCACCGCCTGGAGTTCTTTATAAACTTGTCCTGCTACGTCTTTCATCGAAAGAACAGCGAGTTCTTTGTCCACTAGTAAGGGGACTAGCTCCTGAAGCGGGGATGGTCGCCGGTAGCGCCGGTTGACTTCGGTATACGGGTCCGAGCCGTCATCCAGCCCGGCGACGTTTTGCGTTGTCTTCTCCTGAAAGCGTTTGGCTTGATAGCGAGCCTCTCTTCACGAAGTCGGCCTAAACCGACAAACTTACCGTAGGTCGGTTTTTGACCACGCGTTTCGGCAGGTGCCTTTACCTCTATCTTATCCTGGGACTCGGAGTCTAGGAAAGAGGAGAAGAATACAAACAGGGATTCTCTCCTGCTGTCTGCCTTGCTACTCACCGGCGTGCCGGTCTTTGCAGGCGTAGGTTTACTGGAAGGGCCTGCGGTGCACCCCTTCAGCAACCCATCGTGGGATGACAACGAAAGGGAAACTGGGACAATATCTCCCTCTTGCCGGAACCTGGCCGTCCGGTCGACCTGGTCCAGTAAATCACAACTATTCTTCTGACTCATTTCCATGAAATTAGAAGTAATGGTGTGATTTCGGAGTTTTTCTTCTCCTAGGCCGGCTGCCCACACAGGGCTAACGAGCCCGGGCGTGCCCTTGACCGCTCTCCGTGGACCTGTCCGGCAAGGGTGACCTTGCCAGGAACCGAAGTTCCCGCCGGCATAGCTCCACGGATCAACACGGCTCTCAAGCCCCTCCACCACGACAAGATGGCACGCCGACGGAGAGGAAAACCCTAAACCTTGCAACCGACGGATTCGAGGGTAGCGAGCCCAGTTCCGGAGGAATCGTTAAATGTAAACGGGTAGTCGAACGAAAACAAGGAGCAGTAAACGCTGTTAGGCGTACGTTTAAATCCGGATCAGGAAGTTTATTTTTTTTTTGTTAAGATCGGGCAAAGCTACGTACTTATGTATATACTGTACTTATATGTTTAAATCCATATCGGGCTTTGTCCAGGGTGCGTAATGCCCAAGGTTTAATCAAAACGTTATGTACTTTATTTTGTCTTCTTTTCTTTTGAGGAGGTTCAAATAAAAGGGGTCTACTCGCCAAACTGACACTTGTTAAAAACACTTCTTTGTAAAGCAGTGTGTAGTTTTTGCTGTAACGATGTAAGTAAACCTGGTTTAAGGTAGTCATCAATCTGACCAAGTATGAGCAATAATTGAGAAGTTAGATACAAACTCGTGGAATCTAACTTGATAATTATCGGAGTACCTGTGGTAACCGATTATTTGTCTAAAGGAAAGGTCACCTAAAAAGGAAAAACAATAATTAAAGTTAGTAAAGTTTTGCGTACTTACCTGTTGAAACTGGTTCCGTTCATCCGAGTTAATCGTTTTCTTCTTCTAGATGGTTGGGCAGTTACCTAAAACAAAACAAAAAAAAGAGAGTTAGCAAAACACTTAGTTGAGAATTATTGTTCGTGCTTTGTTAAAGTGTTGATGTTTGTTTGTAAGAGAAGTAGTTAAGCAAAGTATTTCATATAATTCAGCAAGTTTGTTGTACTTACTTTGGTGTGCTGTACCTCTTGGCGATGCGTCCGTGTGTAACATCTGAGTTTGGGCTGCTAATGATTGCGGAAACTTTGCGTGCGTGTTTTTGTTCTTTAGATTAAACGTTTAGGTGAGTTTCAGCAATAATTAGTTTTTGGGACTAACTTTGTGTTATTCTTTGGTAGTTATTGGCAAAACTATGTGTGCCTGCTACTCTTCTTCAGATTAGGCGCTGGAACGAGTTTTATCAATGATTGAGAGTTAGGCTCCTAAAACCCTGACAGTCATCATCAAGCCTAACCATCACAAAAAGTTCACTTATTGTTGAGACTTTGCGTACATATTACTCTTCTTTAGATTAAACGTCCAGGCAGGTTTCATCAATAATTGAAAGTTAGGCTCCTAACCCTGACAGTCGCCGTCGAGCCTAACCCTCACTAAAAATTGAATTATTGCTGAGACTGCGTGTACGTACTGTTCTTCTTTAGATTAGGCGTTTGAGCGAGTTTCATCAATAATTCAAAGTTTTCGGGTCCTAACCCTGAAGGTCATCAGTAGTGTAACTAGGCCGGTTCTAAGCCAGGAGCTCCGAGGGGGGTGCGGGGTATGACGTCACAGGAGGAGGGGTGACGTCATACGGAGGAGAGGGAGTATGACGTCACAGGGAGAGGGGGTATGACGTCACAGGGGAGGGGGTAATGATGTCACGCGGGGGAGGGGGGTATGACGTCACAGGGAGAGGGGTGACGTCACTATGACGTCACGCGGGGGCGTGGCTCTGACGTCACAGGATATGACGTCACGCAACATTATGGCGACTTCACACGCGGTGGGCTTCGTTATGACGACTTCACACGTGGCAATATGGCGGTTCGACAAGATGGCGTCACAGGATATGACGCGGCGGGCACCGGTATGGCGGCTGCAATATAGCGGCGACAATATGGCGACTTCAAGGTATGTACTATTTACTATATGCATGGTATATACTTCTTAATGCTGTATGACAATACCGCGTCTCCAAGATGTATATATCTACGTGTTTTGGTACATATGTACATTTTTTATATAACACAAATATGAAAAAAACATGCTTAGAACAACTATGTATTTTGTACATATGTTATTTATTCGCACATACTTATTTCACGCAGTATGTAACCTTATACGCAGTGCGCGCAAAGTTGCATA
>NW_018022185.1:0-2280 GCF_002006095.1 Pseudomyrmex gracilis
GTGTTGAATCGTACGGTGTCGAATAATTTGGTGTTGAATAATTTCGTGTCGAATCGTCCGGTGTCGAATAATTTGGTGGTGAATCGTACGGTGTCGAATAATTTCGTGTCAAATCGTACGGTGTCAAATAATCTGGTGTCGAATCGTACGGTGTCGAATAATTTCGTGTCAAATCGTACGGTGTCGAATAAATCTGTGTCCAATAATTTGGTGTCAAATCGATCGGTGTCGAATCGTACTGGGGTCAAACGGAACACGCCCGACCAAATGTGCGTACCGCGCATCCCAGAGCTTCTTTGAATCGGTCGTAATAAAATTTGCAAGAGAACAATAGTTTTACCGCAATGGAATTTGTTTACCCTACGTTGTTCAGAACGTACCGCGACGGCGTTTGACGAACGACGAACGCGCTGCGACGACGTGTCGCACATAAGGCGCGAGAATATTTAAAAAGTCATCGATTGGATGCACGTGGAGTTCAACTGATCGCCGAACAAAAACGTTCTAGACATGCACGCTCGCAATTTGAGCAACGATACGATTCCGCGTACNATCATGATTGTGTACACGTCTCCGTCAAAATCGGCGTTCAAGTTGCCAAGATTATACGACGACACGTGTATGGAATCGTTACTCTTGTTCGATTCCGTACTGTATATTCGCGATACGTTTCTAACGCTACCGTTGTGAATACACGGATCGCGTTTCAATACAATCAAAGTTGAACGATATGTCGAAGCACGCGTTCGCCCGACCAATATGTGCGACCGTTGTTGTTGAGTCGGAACCGTACGAAGTTTTGATCGCATGTCTCGTCAAAACTGAATACCGCACGAGCGTGGTGACGCGGTAAGCGTATCGCGTTTNCACGCATATACGGCGCGAGTTGATTGTAACCGCAAAATGTGTTTTTCAACGGAAAAGTAGTCAAGTAGTACAAGTAGGTCTTGCTCGATTGCAAAATGTTCTTCAATGTACCGCTTTTTTTAGTGAACGAATCGATCACGGGACGCCCTTATTGCACCGCTATCAACATGAGCACGCTAGCGTATTTGTACGGTAACGACGCGTCCGCGCGAATAACGCCCAATTGCTCCACGTCGCACTTTGTCAGACGTCCCACTGCTCGTTGTTCGACGCGTTGTCCGTTGGGACGTTGTCGTCTCGGAATGTTTTGTTCCATTGTGAGTAACCGGACAGGCGACGTCGATGTCCAAATAATTACCGTAGTCGTCGCAAATTGACGCGCGATTGATACGATCCAAACAATCGGTGCGATCGGTGTAGTTCGATCGATCAACGCGATTTGCGCGATCGGTGTAGTCCGCTCGATTGTTGTACACCGAGTCAAACGCAATTTCAGCGAAAATTACGTTTGCTTTGACGGACGCATTTACTGAATCAAGTTCGGAATCCGCGCAATCGCGTCGTTGTCGAACAACGCGTTCTTGTGGCGTTGTTGCCAGTGCCGATTTGTGCGTAGCAACGCTCTCAACGCATTGTTGCGCTATCGCGGTACAGCGGTCGCGTTGGTTTCCAGATTCGTTAAATTCACGCGATACAACGTATTGCGCTTTGAACGAAGTTGCTCATTTTTTTGAAAATGCTCATTTTTTTTACATTCCTATCTTGTGAGTAAAAGATTCGATGTGACGTTTGCTTCGTTTGCTTTGAGCGAACAAAAGATCGACGGTTTGTTTCGAATTCCAAAAGGTGCGAAAGATACTCTTCGACGATCGCGTTCGCCGATGATTCAAAGTTGTACGTTTGAATGTGCAAATAATAAACGTTGTCCCCTCGCTGGCAAATCCAAAAAAAGAACAATAAATCAACACTGCGTTATATCGAATATACGTTTATTTTGGTGCCGTCGATACATCATTGTTCCGTTTAGTGACTATTGGCAAACGTTAAATCATGTTTGCTATGGCGGAATTGATACTGGCGTGAGCTCTGTTTACTCGCGCTGTCCGTTTTTCACGAGATTTGCTTGATCGATGCAAGTGCAATTCAAGTCGGCAGCGTCGCAATCCTTCGCGGATAANTTTCATTACTTGAACTTTACGATCGCTCCGCCTTTTCTCTATAGACGATAGCCTGATTAAACGCGCGTGCTATACATTATATTGTCAAACCGATTGTACAAATTGCTGTTGAGCTCACGTCGCACGGCGTCGATGTTGTGCAACGGCAACACATTGTATACGAGAACTATTTGCAGAAGCGTACCGTCGTCAATCGGAATCTTGTGTCGCATTGCGTTGTTGTAATTAACAGTGG
>NW_018022185.1:2500-11218 GCF_002006095.1 Pseudomyrmex gracilis
CGTTGTCCCCTCGCTGGCAAATCCAAAAAAAAGAACAATAAATCAACACTGCGTTATATCGAATATACGTTTATTTTGGTGCCGTCGATACATCATTGTTCCGTTTAGTGACTATTGGCAAACGTTAAATCATGTTTGCTATGGCGGAATTGATACTGGCGTGAGCTCTGTTTACTCGCGCTGTCCGTTTTTCACGAGATTTGCTTGATCGATGCAAGTGCAATTCAAGTCGGCAGCGTCGCAATCCTTCGCGGATAANTTTCATTACTTGAACTTTACGATCGCTCCGCCTTTTCTCTATAGACGATAGCCTGATTAAACGCGCGTGCTATACATTATATTGTCAAACCGATTGTACAAATTGCTGTTGAGCTCACGTCGCACGGCGTCGATGTTGTGCAACGGCAACACATTGTATACGAGAACTATTTGCAGAAGCGTACCGTCGTCAATCGGAATCTTGTGTCGCATTGCGTTGTTGTAATTAACAGTGGCGCTGTCATTTCGTCCGCCGGATCTTAGACGCTTGGGTAGTGAAAAGCATTTGGTGAAATCGATCAAGTGTTTTGTCGAATCTAGATGTGTTATACCCGTGGATTCCTTCTTGCGCTTGTACTCCTGCGGCGAAGTTATCACTATGTCAAATAGACGTAACTTAGCGCGGTCATCGACGCGCATTGGCACTTGGCGCAGCATATTCACAACTTTTCTTGCGACCGCGACACCGGATGTCGTCTGCCTGCGCGCTCGCTTTGCGGACGACGGTTGTTTTATCGAACGTCTATCAATTTCGACGGAACTCGCGCGTTAACGCAAACATAACGAAGAACCGGAGAATGTGGCGAACGTTTCGTTTTCGACGTTGCGGTGACAAACGATCAGTCGGTCAACGCCGCAACGAAGGGTTCGTCGGTCGGTTGATCCGTGTTCAAAGATTTCGATGTGTCGATCTAATCCGAATGAAACCAATCGCAGCAACCTTAACGCAGTGAGCTTAAATTTTGTATCGCAGAATATATCTCATCTTTGACGGAACAATCGTCGCCGTTGCAACCTACATGGTCGCTCGTTGACGCGTCGATACCAAAAGATTCGTTTGTCGAACCAAACTAATCGTTCGACAAACCAAGACGTTCGACCGAGGGACTAAGATGTTCGTTTAACAATTTAAACCGTTCGTTCAATGACATATTTATAAACGCGAACAGNAGCGTTTTTGTTCAATGCGTTAAACAACAGTCGCAGCAACGACGCTCGTCTTGTGATTATCGCNAGTTCGGTCTTACGTGATCGATGTGCGCGCAAACGAACAATTACAGGTACGTAATTACGTAATTGTTTGTTTGCGCGCGCGACGCATGGTTCATCGTTTTGCGCAGTGTTATCACAAGTTTGCCGTTTAAGACCCGGCGTCCCGCAAACATGCGTCCAAACGCGTGTAAGCTCAGTCCTTTTGTTTCGGCGTACCGATCTTCAACGAGTACAGGCGATTGAACGTTGCGTCCAACGTTGCGCGCTTTGACGTCACATCAAACGGAATGCTCATCGAGCTGTTGTCGTACCAAAAAGCAAACGTGTGCAAACAAGTCACCAACGAGAGCGATGCGGTCGCGTCATTTAAGTGTAATTTAAATCGTCCCAGTTGAGACGATTTGCGCACGAATATAGCGCACGTTCCGTGTCGAAACAATTAACAATTTAAATTGCGCTCGACTAAGGCTTGCTACGTCCGACAGTCTCTTGCCGCTGTGAGCCAACATTAGCACCGCGTACGCAAACAAACCTGTCGTCGTTGTCGTTGCGTCGTTTGTTTGTTGCGCGCGTCCACTCCGTTGTTTCGCGTTACGACGTCGTCGCATTATTGAAGAATCGCCGTGTACGCTTGATCGCTTAAACCATATATGCAGTCGCACTTGCAAGACGTCGCAACTCTGTGCAACCGTTTGGTTTGTCCGTTATTGTTTGTTTATGACAACGCTGAGCGGTTGCTGCTTTGTTGTGCTGACCTCGCAGAGCGCTACGCAATGTTTCAATCGCTACCGAACCAACAACGTCCCTTGGTAACTGGGTCGTTTGCTACAAGCGCCATTTGCATTAATACCATTTGCATATACGAAAACAAATAGCCGCATTTCAACACCTCGTCGACGAGATGTCAAACGCGGATCTCGATCTAAATTGTATCATCGTATTTGTTCTTTGACAAACCAACGTCGAATACGGTGCGGAACAGGGCGCGCATGTTCATCTCGTGCTCCGATTACTCTCGTCGCGATTGTTCAATTAAGATCAATGTTTTCGCGTCGTACGTTTTGTCAATTGTAACGCCAAGCGCCGCGTTGTATGTTTTGTCAATTGGAACGCCACGCGCCGCATTGTATCGCGATTCGACAATGCTTTTTGTAGATGTTAACGTCGCGCGGTAAGCGGTATGATTCAACGTAGCGTACGTTGNTGCACGGCTCGTCGATTCTGTGGAAATCGTTGCTCGAGTAATCGGTACTAATGTACCGCGCGCATCGTCAAACGTTCAAGCAATGCGTCGGTTCTGTGCAACTCGTTGGGTTGAGAACAAACGGTAGCGAACGGTAATGAACCAAGCCCGCTCTACGACGCGAAATTGTTTACATCAAGTATGCGATTTTGCGCAAAGTGTTTACTATTTATTTACTTTTTCGCCACCGTTTAAAGCAAAGGCGACACTATTCCTCGACCACGAATTTGGCAATACGCGCTATTGGTTTATCGTGGAAACATTGCGCGAAAAGTCGACAACGGTGGACAAGTACCAACCGAAAGTTTGCACGTGCCATTGTGGTTTGTTGCCTGTGAATAAAGCCGTCGTCGAGTTGTCGTTCGAGCACCGTCGCGGAATCGNACTGCGCATAGCAAACAGTTTCTTCGACGCGGCCATATGAACCCCGTTGCACAACACAGCTACGTCTATCGTCGCGTGTACCTTCACATTTGAGTATTCGATTGGTTGCATGACTATGAGTGTTCCGTCAACGACTGGATTCTCTTTGATCAAATTGTACATTCGCGCAGTCGTTTGTCGAGTAAACGTTTCGTGCACGTACTACGGTTTAGTAATTGTCGGAGCAAGTTTGTTGGCGACGATTTCAATTCTTCGCGCATTGCCGTTAACATTGAACACGAATACTCGATGTCCACCAAAACGAACGTTTTCGCAAAGTGATTGTCGTCACAGTTGCAACCGTCGTTATGTCGCGTATCGAATTTGTTCCAAACCTACAACAGTATGTTCGAAATGCGCATTACGCCTATTCACTCCATTGCGGACACACGGTTGCGGACACGCAACGAACATATTGGTAAATTTTGTTCGACTGATTTCGATTCACCAAAGCGACACTCACGATTGTTTGCTGTCGCAGCAATGGCGCGACAAGTTTTGCGAGTAAACGCTTTAACCAGTAACAATATTTTGTTATATCTCCACAAATGCACGTTGTGTTACATCCCGGTCGGTCGCGGCTACAAGAAATAAAAAGGGAAATTTGTNNTCGGACAGTCAAATAGGAGTTACCGCTAATTTTGTGTAAAAACCTGGGATCGCCAGCGGTAAAGAAATCGCTCACAAAGAAATAAAGGAAACTTAACACAATGACGGTGTTATACGTGATTTCCAGANAAAATGAACACCGTATGATTGTAAGGATTGTGTGTTGCGATCAAGATAAGTTGAACGACAATGTAGGTGTTTTTTTATCGTTCTTATCTGTATTGTATTTCTACATGTGAATATACTACTGTGATCAAAAAGTAAGGTGAATTTGTTTATAAAATGTAAATTTTTTATTTATTGATCCAAATCAATTTCATCCCCTTCAAAGTAATTCCCCCCAGATACAATGCACTTATGCCAACGCTTTTTCCAGTCCTCGAAACAGTCGGAATAGTCTTTTTTCGGTATAGCCTTCAAGACCTTCTTTGATTCGGTTTTTATCTCCTCAATCGTGTCGAAACGGCGTCCCCGCATTGGCCTTTTGAGTTTGCTGAATAGCCAGAAGTCGCACGGAGCCAAATTAGGCGAATACGGTGGTTGCGGAACGATATGAGTCGAGTTTTTGGCAAAAAAGTCGCAAAAAACCAATGCAGTGTGAGCCGGTGCATTATCGTGATGAAGGAACCAAGAGTTGTTTGCCCATAATTCCAGCCGTTGCAGACGAATAGCTTCACGCAAACGACGCATAACGTTCAAATAATATTCTTTGTTGACAGTTTGGCCCGGCGGAAGGAATTCATAGTGCACCACACTACGATAATCAAAGAAAACTGTCAACATAACCTTGATTTGGTGGTTTGTCTTCAATGCGTTCTCGGCCCGCTTTGAACTCGTTGTACCACTTATAAACGTTTTTTTGTGCCATAGTTCGATCACCAAAAGCCTTCCGCAACATTTTCAACGTGTCCGCACAAGAATATTCGTTCCGCAAACAAAATTTGATGCAAGTTCTTTGCTCAACAAAATCACCCATTGCAAAAATCGAAAAATTCACTTTTGATTGTTTACAAAAACACGTGTAACTCGGAGATAATTAAACCTTTTGACAAACAGACGCTTGGCAAATATTATAGACAATGCTACCAACCTAGGAAAAAAAAAATTATTTGCCTTCCTAATGCCCGGGAGTTTTAAATGACAATTTCACCTTACTTTTTGATCACAGTAGTATGTTTATTACAATGTTTTTCACAACGATTGATCGTAACGCTATACGAATCAATTGTACGGCTTGACATTAGCAACGTACAATCTGAATATTTCCGCGCATCGGAACAATTAACGGTGCGAGCAGCAGCAATCGATTATTGACACCATCGTGCATTAAGCACTCGAAGCAAACGCGACTCGTGACGTTGACGGAACCGTTTGTTCGAATTGTATTCGTACCGTCGTCATGTCGGATTCAACGGTCGTTTTGTTGAGCGATCTAGCAGCAATCGTTGTAGCACGACACGTGCGTGATTGCGTGATGTGCGATTTCTAGCTTTGCCGACGTTGTGCAAAAAACTAGTGCAGCAGCGATTCAAAAGCGCTAAGACATACGCTTATGAGATTTATCGCCCCGACGACTCGCAACCGTCAACTTTGTGGTATAAAAAGCATCTGTGGAAACCGCTGTGATGCGACGCGGCCACCGATTTGTCGCGCTTTTCTGTTTGCAACGAAACCGACGTTTTGCGCTCTGTGATATCCCGGAACGTATCCAACAATGCCATTGTCACGTCCAGACATTTTTTCCTCCATCTCGTCAGGAATGACGTAAAATTACGGTAAAAAGAACCATTATACTACAATCACTTACTCTATATTATAATCACATACTATAACCATATACAACTATATTATAATCACTTACTCTATATTATAGTCGCATACACAATATTATATTCACATACTGCTATATAATTGTACAAAGCTAGTAACAACACTTTGCGTAGTACAAAGTACTACAAGTTGTGAATTACAAATGTTATTCTTCAAATTACGTATTTCACATAATCTTATGTTACCCAAGTTCGTGCAACTGTTTTTCACGTGTGTACAAGCTCATAATCCTCTACGCGTAGTATTAAGCCGTTTTTCATCGCACCAAGCTTTGATTGGTCAGTTTCCTAGTAACTCGCAATCTGATTGGTCAGTCGTTTCATCGTGGATTCCGACTTGTCGGGTTCTTGTAAGTCATATCCCGTAATTCTTTTCCTAAAAATCAGCCGGGAAGTTGGTTAAAACCTCATAAGGTCACCTGATTGGTTACAACAGTTTTCTGTCAGTTCTAAGTTTCTAGACTTTCACAAATCACGTCCGTTGTTTCTTTCTTCAAAATTTGCCAGGAAGTCGGTAAAAACCAGTAAAAACGTCTGATTCGCTGTTCGCCTGGTTGCAAACAAGCTGATTAGCTAAAATGCAAAACTTGTTGTACCAGTTGACAAGGCACGCAGCAACTACGCCGAGGAAGCCTTCTCTTGAAAATCATGTTTTAAACCACTAAAAAGAGTAAAAGAAATCTCGTTGGTTAACCGGTTCGGTAAAACGCGTTTTGATTGGTCAATAATGTTGTTGCGTTTTCTAACTCTCTAAACCCTTGCGAGTATTGTCCTGTAAGTCTCTTCCCAAAATCTCTTCAGGAACCCGTTTAAAAACGACGAAAACGATCTGATTGATCGAGAGAAAAATTCTTTTAAAACANTACCTTAAGTGCTGACCATAGACTAGAAGTGTAAGGTAGATGTGCGTACAGTGAAATAAGCCGTAAGACACGAAGTTAAAGGGTAACTCATGCCGGTAACCGGTNATACTAATAACTACCGTTTCTTTCAAGTACCAAAGTCGGTACTATTACCAGTACCATTGTTTTACCATACTTACACATATACCACGGTCGGTAAGTAAACAATTGCTAAAAATCATGTTTTTAAGCAAGTTATCGACCCGCACGAGGTACNATTGTATTCTTATTACCGTTAGCCATGGTTCACTTAGCTCAAGTCAGAACTACATGTTAGTATGTAAGTTGCAAAATTAATTTAACAAAAACCACAAAAGATAGTCAACGACTAAATTGCGAGCATTACGCCAAACAGAAAATGAGATAGAATCGCGTAAAAAGGAACTCTCAAGTAGGGAGGAAGAATGAGAAAAAACGAAGGAATCACTATTACACGCAGAACAAAACAAAGCCACGTTCGATAGGCCCGAAATATTGAGCATATACACGAGAGCACAGCGGGAAAACGCATACGAAGATAATATTTATACAAGACCGCGACACTTAGACGATGCACGTCATCACACCATGGCCAGCAGCCACAGTTTTATCCGCGTTCAACTTTGCCAGAACAACCAACCCAGCTGCCCCGTATATCGTACCGCAAAGCTACAGACGTCGTACCATATTTTGACGGGTTAAAATACTAAAGCTTGTCTACAACGGGTAATCGTAAATCGGCGCATGAAGTCGAGAGACGAGATCGATAGCTGTCGGGTTCGATACGAATGTGGTCCACACATAAAAGTCTCGAAAAATTTATCGGTGTCTGTTTCACAGAGCTGTTGCGTACCGCACAAATTACACTCTTCTGCGGGTCTTAATTGAGCGGCGTTTGACCAACACCGACCGCACAGAATAAACCCGACTCAAATTATGTTATTTGTAACTAGGAAATGGTAATTGATTATTTCGCGAGGTTTGTTCTCGGGAATATTGTTCGCACAAACCTGGCAATAAACTTTGTCGGTCCACGTTCTAATTATAAAGTGGACGCGCTTGCACAAGAGAGGAATCGGATTCATAAGATGGTTCTATTAAACGCGACTGCCCTGATAAATATAAACCGTGGGATCTGGTAACGTATAAAAATCGTCAGAGTGCACGCCAATGAAATTTAACAACGCCTCGTGGCACAAGGCACACTTGCTAATGCGTTTAAAAGTCGTAAGATTACGCTGGCACTTAGAGCACGACACGGCAGTTGAGTGAGTCCCGATCGCGACGCCGTGACTAAAAATAGGCTCGCAAAATTGGTAAACTCCCGGTTAAAATGCACACCGTCTACAATAAATGTCCTTACTCTAATTATATCTATACGCTAAACCCACTATACGGCAACGACCTAGGTTATACTTCTGCCAGTGATTGAATGCGGGAAAAAGTTCAATAAATTTACCGGGTTCTCCGGGAGGTAGAAGTTGTCCGATAAACATTAATTTATTCGAGTGTTATTACAGGTAGAGCAGGAATAAACTTACATATTAACTTCTTCTGATACACATTAAATCGCGGATCATTAACAGGTAACATACCCGTGTACTTCCAATAATGTATTAACGCGAATCAGTTTCTTATATTCCCGAACTTGAACTTTGTGTTTTAGCACTTTGTTAGAAAGAATTACCGGGTATCCGACGTCGTTCGCGCAAGACTGTTGGTTTACGGTGCTTTCTACCCACGCTATAACACGCTACCAATAAGCTCGCCACCCGGATCTAATACCGCGCTTGGTTCTCTNTGGCATCTACAATTACCGAGCAGATTAATTATTAACAATTTATGCCTCGAATTTATTAGCGCGCACTGATTTATATTATATCTAAAAAAAAATAATGGATTATAATACCTCGAGTGGAATGCGCAGGACAGCGCGTTCCTTCTCATGGTCCCCCCCACAAACAAAGCACTTAAGACAACCGTCTAGACGGTCGGCGCCACTCCGTCGGGGGACGCGGCGTTTTTCAAAATGGCGGTACCCACGCTAAGGGGACGCGGCGATGGTGTAAACAAAGGAAAAGACGAAAAACGCTCCAAGATGCGCAGGTTAGCGCGTTCCTGGTGCACTAAGATGTCGAAGATTCGCTGTTCGAGCGCTTCTTCTCAGGAAATAGGAACTTAAAATAAGCAATGAAAACATAGGAATGTATGTAATACAAGTTAATTGAGGTACAATAAAATAGAATAAAGACAACTCGATTAAAATTATTAAGCAACAATATAGTATATTCTTAATAAAGCAGATGATAACAATAATAATGAGTATAATAATTAGTAATGAGTAAAGTAATGAGTACAATAATTACACAGCCACACAAAAAAAAAAATTTCTTTGGCCTGGGGATCAGACCATGTTTATTATATGTTTTTGGGGTCGCTGAATCCGAATCCGAGGTCCATTAAACCTTATCGGGTCGGGGTT
>NW_018022185.1:12298-22404 GCF_002006095.1 Pseudomyrmex gracilis
TGTGTACCGTGATGATCTGAGGGGCTATGCCGGCGGGAACTTCGGTTCCTGGCAGGGTCTCCCTTGCCGGACAGGTCCTCAGTGAGCGGTCAGACAAAGAGTGTACCTAGGGGAAGGAAAACCCTGATCCCAAACCTGGGCAGGACGGGCTCCGTTACCCTTGGTCGGGAACCGTCCTAGGTCAGGTTCAAGACCGATATAAAACCGCTATTTTTCTATTATGGATATGAGCGAAAAGAAAGCAGAGATCTTATCGGACCAGGTCGACCAGACGACCAGGTCCCGACGCGAGGGGGCTAGTGTCCCGGGTGTCCCCGTGTCGTCATCCAACGACGGGCGGGTGGAAGAGTGCCCCGCAGGCTCTTTCACCTATTTAGCGTCTGCGAANGCGGATGGCGGAGATCGTCCGTGCCGTCTAAGGGGGCGTGCCGCCCCGTTGACGGCGAAAAGGAGGGAGGAGTCAATGGAGTCGACCCTCTCCTCGGACTCCGCGTTCTCCGTGGAAGCGCTGGAGTCACCCTTGCCGGGAGCGTCAACATCGGACGCGGACATGGGCTAGTCCGGTGCGGAGTCCATGCCCCACCCCTTGACCACTGACGCGGCAATCGCGGTGTACGCCGCAGGAAGGGCAGCCCAGCCCAAACGCCGTGGGAGACCACCTACCCATGGCATGTTAGGCGCTCGCGGCCCTGCTTGGATCGGGGGGGGTCCGTCCTGAAAAGAAGGTTCGCCTGGGCCTGCCTGCTCCAAGCCCAAGTAAGGGCTTGGTAGGCGGCAGCTCAGGGCTAGTACGGGGGGGAGGGCCATAGCTTGCTATGGCCAATTAGCGGGGACGGGTTTACCCCTTCGGGGGTCTTTGATCCGGGGCTTCGGCCCAGCGGCGGCGAAGCGGGGCTGTATCCCTTCGCTTTGTCGCGGGGGGGGGGAATTAGCTTCCCCTCCACAATTAGGTTATGGGGCGCAAGCCCATACTTACCGGGCTGCCTCTGAGTCAAGCTAGAAGCAGTACCGGAACAGCCCTCAAAGGGTGGAAGGTGGACACCGCAGGGGTTTTAGTGGGTATTCCCCGCCGGGGTGCTCTCTGGCGGGGCGAGTTCCACACTACCCTGGCCCAGATTTAGTCTGGGTCAGGGTGTGCGTAAACGCATTTCCCCTGCGTAAAAAAAAAAAAAAAAAAAAAGCTGCTTCGAGGTCCAGGAGAGAACTGCGCTTGGCTTGGCTCAGAGTGAAGGAGTCGGGCCAGCTTGCTAAGAGAAACAGTAAAAGGGAGCGGCCGGCGCAGTAGGAAGGACGCTTAGGCGTAGTTTGGGGTTTAAGCCGTGTTTGTGCAAGTACGGCTGAAAGGATCTAGAGGAAAGTTGTCTGAAAAGGTAGGTTTTTAATGGTCGTAACGGATCCAACAGAAATTTTAGTGGTAGGGCGCGTTTTAGGCGCACATGATGGTTTCTGTTCGTTTTGTATGCTATATTATTAGATATACGAATACTTATGGTACATATATGTACTTGTATATGTATACACGTGTGTATATGTGTGACTAATGCTACGCTACTTTAAAGATGGCGCATCGTAGATTCTAAGCTGTATAGTATATTATGCTATGTGTAATAGACATGGTATAAAAAAGTGAAAGGAAAAAATATAAGTCAAAAGGATGTGCGGATGTAACAATATAATTGTACAAATAATACATTTGTGTAATTGCGAATCATTTGTAATAAAAGATACAAAATAAATCGCACTTGGTTTTCAAATCTTCTTATTTACTTTCTATTCGCCTTGTACCGAAGGAAATCGTCGCATTGTGACCTCCGCTTGTGTCAACGGATCGCAACAAGATCTGCAGTACAGACGGCGTCATAAATTTTCGGAGTAAGCGCGGGGATCGGAAGGCAAGCGAGACGGTTGCTCATAGCGTTAACAAGCGCCGTACAAAGTAAATAGTAGTAATTGATTGTTTGCAACTACGTCGTGATAATGTAACTACTTTTCTTTGCAATTTTCTTCTCAGAACGTAAAACTATAGGCTATTTACTAAATTCTAACGTTAACAACTAACATGTATATGTATATATGTGTGTAACAAATAAAATTATAATGTCTCCGGTATATGGAAAAAACGTATATTGTAAAAGTCTCGTTTGAAAAGTTATATACTATTATATATAGCTACTAAATACAATTATATTAGATTATTATTATAGTATATTATATCTATATATTTTGTGTATATAATTATATATATGTAAAAATAGAAACACATCGAAAAATGAATAAAGCAAACAGTGCATAAGTAAGAAGAAAAAGATTATAACAATTAGATATATGCCAAAAGTTGAATAAGCTTATGCCAAAGTAATGTATCATATATATTGTGACGTTTTTCTCTGATGTTACGAAATTCTCGCGTCGTCCCGCCCGAAACGGAAAGATACGAGATCGGGACACGGACGGAAGTCCGCAAGATAGGAAACGTCTAGATCAGCAGGAGAAAAAAGGGGTGTTAAACCGAGCAACCACTGTACCGAGCCGACGAATTCTTAGATATAATTTTGGGCGCCAGACGCGCACTCGCGTCAAAATATGCGTCGCTCAACACAATGACTAGCTCTATTTGAGACGGAGAGGGGGTGNGTCGGATGATAAATAAACACGGCTGTCCCGAGCGAATTTTTGATTAGAATCGTAATCAACCACACTGCAGATAGAGAGAAAGAAGTAAACAATTTATTATAACGCCGCGGAATAAGAAGCAACGTAGCGAAAGTAACAAAAAAATACAAAATAAAGCTCACCGGTAGGATACGGCGAGATCGCTTTGTCGCGGCGGCAGTAATTACAAAAGAATGAAAAATAAAAGAAAATACCGAAATATAGGGACAATTAACAAGACACTTGTAACAGACGTGATCTATCGCAAGATCACTTTCGGANATCGACCCGCAATATCAAGCACGTTACGTCGTTGCGCTGGCTTCACATACGCTATACACTTTAGGCGGTATAATAACCAAGGGAACAAGCGTGTTACTCAAAGCATTCTTTAAGCTGGAAACGGTAGAATGGAGTAATCTAGCCAACTTGTGCAAGTATCCCTAGACAGGTCGCTAGGCGTAATATCGATGCCGAGGGACTTACTTGATTTCGCAAAGGCTGGTAAGGCTTGCGCCGTACACGGCGCAAAACTCTCGCCGAATTCCCGTCCTCGGTCACCGTGCACTTAAGCAATCAAAAATCACGCAGCATGCACGTGCCAATGAACACACCCGAGCAAGGCGCTCACGAAGTCGGAAGAGCGTGTTCCCCGGAACGAGAGCTAGGCGCTCCTCGATCCGCAAGATCCTCTAGCACGGTACGGTAGATCTCTTGGATTTGGTATGATAACGGTACGAAATTCTCTTTTATAGCTCCTCCGACTCGCTCACCCCTCGCTTTCGGCAGGTCGCTCAGGAAAATCCACACCAAGAGGCCGTATAGAATGTAATAGCGGTATGATAGGATAGAGTGAACGATTAATGCAGCAGCAGGTGAAAAATAAGTTGAGATTAGTACGCAGGACGCAACACGTTACGATAGCGTTAGTTTCGGAATACGATATTCGGTACGGTATTCAGTACGCGGATCGATACGATACCCGGTGCGAAATATGACGATAGCGAAACGATACACTAAACACTTACTTGTACACGCGAGACGTAAGGAAATAACAAGAATGCTGCTTGGCGCTTTACTGGAACTCCAGGGCTTANCNTACTCAACAGAGCAATTACGCGGCACGCACTTAACCCTACNAATTATTACCACNAAGCCCCGTGGAATCCGATTCTAGCCGCTGCCGAAAACTCTACAACTATGGCGAAGGTTATGTCCTTGCCGGTATCCAAACGCGAAATTCAGCGACTAGTCTCGACACGAGACTCGAGTAACGCGGATTCGTGGCTCACAAAGTAACGAGGACACCTCACCGTACGTCGTCGTCCTTGTCCATTTGCTCGAACGGCTCGAAATGCCTTAGAATCAATTGATCGTCGGGAGTGCCGTTAGTACGTCCGTTCGGTTCGATAGGCTGCGACCAAGAGAGCGAGGATTGAGATTGATTCGGGGTCGATGCGTCTGAGCGCGCTAGGATTGCGTAGGGTAGATCGCGGCGACCAATCAGGTTGCGAGGGGCGCTACAGGCAACGCGATGCTCGCGCTCGGCGGCCGCGAAATTCGAATCGAGTATCAGGCCCTTACTGGCGAAAATGTAAGCAGCGGACATTTTCAAGCGCAAAATTCCGCAAATGCACTAGCGATGCAGCATGCAGTAGCTTAGCAGGGTTGTAGTTGCAGGTTAGCAGCGGAGGTGTGCAGCAGGCCTTTCCGAGGTGAAAGGGAAGGTTAAAGCTGTTTCCCTCGTCGGGTGTTCGCCTCGCTTCCTCGGCTTCTCAGCGCCAAGGTTCGCTGTCCTCCGCGTTGTCATCTTTCTCGCCGCTTATTTCCGGAGACTCACCCCTCTGGTAGTCGTGCGAGTGCCTAGCTGCGACTCCACGCACACCCTTCTCTCTCGTTTACTCTCGCCTTTACCCAGAATCGATGGTTCCTGATATCTCCTCCAGTAGTGTGTTCTCGGTGTGGTGAGGCGCCAAGAGCATACATAAAAAATAATACAAATAAGCAACTAAATCTAACGCACGCAAGCAAGCCCTGGAGGATCCTGGCGCGTCCCAGACGGTTTGCACCCCCGGACTCCCGCGATCATAAGAGCTTTTTGTGGCAAGGGAGGAGCGGCGCGACTACCACGTCACAATATATAATTATTTTTATATATTATCAAATTGTTNTACCGTGATTTTTTTATATAAATTCAGGCTATTAATTTTGACATAAGCTTATTTAACTTTTAACATATATATATTTGTTATAATTTTTTTCTTCTTATTTATGCACTGTTCGACACTATTCATTTTTTAATGTGTTTCTATTTCTACATATATATAATTGTATACACAAAATATATAGATATACCTACATAGCATCGTAAGTAGCGCAAAAGTTTCTGCAACAGGTTTTCCGAAACCTACCAACGTTCCGTTAAACATTTTTAAAACGTCGTAGTAACGTAGCGGAAACGTCAAAATGTCCGATTTTAAGTTCCGGTCCGATTTCGTTGAAACGTATGAAAAACGTTGCTCGATAAATTGCAATACTGCTATGTGGGTACTATAATATAATAATAATTTAATATAATTGTATTAATTTAGTGGCTATATATAATAGTATATAATTTTTCAAACAAGACTTTTACAATATACGTTTTTCCATATATCGGAGACATTATAAATTTATTTATTACATACATATATACATANACATGTTAGTTGTTAACGTAAGATATTTAGTAAATGGTCAATATCTACGTTTTGAAAAGAAAATTAAAAAGAAGAGTAGTTACATTATTGACACGACGTAGTTGCATTGAACAACCAATTGCTACTATTTAGTTCGTACGGCGCTCGCAGGCGCTACGAGCAAGCGCCCCGCTTGCCCTCCGATCCACGCGCCTACTGTGCGAATTTCTGACGCCGTCTGTATAAAGTGATCAACGCGCACGTTTCGGTTTAATGTGAATCCTGTAGCGAAAATTGGAACGACATGTCCGTGGTTAAAACGGATAGAGCGATTAGCAACCAAATTGCTTTGGTGTTCGATTTGTTGCGTAGCAAAACATCGGTGCAGACGATGCCGTTAAACTCGTTAATCTCTTTAACTAACGAATTCGAACACGTCCAGGTTGCAACAAAATCAACAACAACCTCGTCAGCTGAACAGTTCGGTCGTGTTGCTCCAATTGTTGCTCACGGTTATATATACTATTTTGAACATGGCTGTTTCAACAAACGTTACCAAAATGGGTAAAACTTTGACAGCCGTGTTAGCGGGCGCGGAAACGACTCTGGCTTTTGTGCCCAACTGCTTCTATTGCGGTTCCGTGTCCGGTGTGAATGCTTTGTAACAAACTCGATTTTTCCGCGACGCATTATTTTGCGCGCAATGTTGTTCAACATTACCGCTTTGTTCCGCATGGTTTCTAAGTGAACGATTTAGAACATACTAATAGACGCGTCGTCGATTCGTCCAACGTTGTGTTCGCAATTGTACGAGTTGCGACAAACGTTCCGNTTTGCATTGTGCTGACGAACAAACGCACCGTCGACATCATGGAGTTCAGGTCCATTATGTGTTCCCAATTCGACACTTTTAAATAAACGGTTCAGTGTAACTTTGGCAACAAATAGAACGAGTCGTTTCAATTGTTAGACGACGGTGACGACAACGACGCGGTTAGGTTAGGTTTCGCTCGTTTAAGCGCACTAGGCAACGCGATGACCGCGGTCATTCGCGACACGAATGTTCTAACTACATCGACTACGTTTCCGATTGAATCAATATCGCTATATTCAAGCAAACGCGCGCATATCGCTAGTACCGTTGCGACAGTTACATACGGCGTCAGTGATACGTTCTTACCGTTATCATATCGACGTTCTTACCGTTTGCAAACACTTCATTCAACAATTGACGCTCTTTTTTCGTTCGCGTTTGTTCGAAATCAGAGCCAAAGCTAATTTCGCAAACTTGCGACATTTTGTCACACTGAGAGCGCGTTTGTACAAACGCGACATAAACGATTTGTTGCGCCAATGCCCGCTTGGGAATACGAGAACGATATTTGTAAGTTGCGAAATCGTTCGTTGTGTTATAACATGTCCGCGACGGTATCGTTGAGATATATGTTTTACAAGCACCTCTTTCAACGAGTGTTTGCGATTCACGGAGTACCGGTTATTCCACCGACAATTTGTCTACGTTTTTGACAACTATGAGACAGACCGCCAAATCGTACAATAAGTCCCGCNGCACCCAGCGCAATCGAATTCTGCAGAAACGGTTAGACGTGCGAGGCCTGTTTTACAGACGCAACCGGGAGCGAATACAAAACGCAACGTTGCGCCTTTAAAGAATTTGCGCGTCGTTTTGATGAGCACCAAATCAACGAATCGAACCGTCACAGAAAATATCGCAAACCAACGACTTGCGCTCGATCGATACGCGAACGTTAAACGCTTGTTGCGTCTCAAATGCGACAGAGTAACTCAACTCCTAAACGCTCTAAAACGGTAAACGTCATTTGATTTCGACGCGGACCCGATCGAATTTCGATTGAATGTTAAACACGAACGATTGTCATCAAATACACGTCTGATAATTATGTACAAGATCGGAAACTTTGTTTTGTTCGCGAAACTGTAGATGCAAGAGAGCGCGTTCGCCAATTGCTTGAACGTTGCGGCGGAACGAACCAAACGCGTTACCGAAAAATACAACAACGGTAGCGTTTGCGACGCGACGCGTTTGATAGGTTCGACAAACGCAACGCACGACATCGACTGATTGGAATGCCATGTGTAACCGTTCAAATTGTATTGGAACTGTGTTGCGCTTCGGTAACGAGCTGTCACCCCGAACGAAAACAGTCACCAAAAATATTCGCGTTGCCTCTCGGGTGCGACAGAACGCGTTCGATCGCGCAGTTTGTGCGCGATTATTGCACCTTAAACATTTACGCTGCCGGGATTTGAAGAGCATTATGTCCCTTAGAAAATTTCCAAATTTTGTGGTTTTATCTTTTATATAACTTATATAAAGTTGCGATCATAGGTAGCGTTTATATATAGACCCTCCTGCAGCGTATTGGACCGGAGAAAAATAAAAAATTTTGTAACGGAGCCGCCGTGTCATGCGCGGCTTACCCGGCCTTCCGCCTGCCGGACAGCTCNGTCAGACCAGGATTCGGGTGAGGGGAAGGAAGAGATTGCGACACGTTCGGTTTTCTGCTGTAACTCACTGATTATATATTCTGATAACTAAACTATATACAATGTCGTAGTGACGCGGACTCGAAACCTTTACGATCCGGCGGTTTCGCGGCCTGTGATTGGCGCGCGCTTACTATCGCGGGTCGGTCTCTGCCGACACGGGAACGGAATGGTACCTTACTTACTAAAAAGAAAAACGTATTTACAATGTCGAAACGACGCGGGGCTCGCAATTCTTACAGATTGACGGTTCGCGGCCTGTGATTGGCGCGCGCGGACTATCGCTTATCGGTCTCTGCCGATGCAAGAACGGAACGGAAACCTACTTGCTAAGACAGGAGGGACGCGAGTATATACAGCGAGGGGCATTCGGTTACGGGAACGCGATTACGCGGGTCGGCGTCCGAGACGCGGTGCGCGGGCGCGTAGGGTCGCGGCACGACGTGGTGCACGCGGTCGGCGGGTCAAGGCGGTTACTGAGTAGCGAGAGATGTCCGGGTACGCCGTGAGAACGGCGGTTTCGGTGCGCCGTGAGAACGGCGGTTGCGGCGAGCCGTGAAAACGGCTTTCGTCGGGCCGTGAAAACGGCCGAGGGGACGGTCGGTGTACCTGGGGGGCTGTTCCAGGTACGGTCGGTGCGGGAACCTTCCGAGTCAACACCTCGGAGAGACCAGGATGGGCTGCCCGAGTCAACACCTCGGGAAGTTAGCGGTCAGGATTCCCCCCGAGTCAACACCTCGGGGGAGACATCGTTGGCTCGAGTCAGCTCCTCGAGCGGGTAATTTCGGGGCACGGGTGTTTTCCCGAGTCAACACCTCGGGAAGAAGGAGTGTTGATTCCGAGTCAGCACCTCGGAGATTGGAATCGGAATACTTCGAGACAACGCTTCGAAGGTGGGTTGTCGGTTCCGAGTCAGCACCTCGGAAACCTGGGAATGCTTCCGAGTCAACACCTCGAAGAGCGGGATGGGATAGGAATGGTGCTCGGAGCCGGTTTCGCTCGCCTTATATACTCGGCGGCGACCCGAGCTCGGTCCGGGGCGCGGTGTGCGGTGCGCGCAGGCCCGCGAGTGGGGTTCTGCGCCGGCGCGGTACGGTTTGCGATTGCAGCGCTTGCGGTCCTTAGACTTAAGGCGCGTTCCCATGAGTCGGGACAAAGTGCACATGTTGTAGCACTTTCGGTGCGATCTAACGGTTAATTGTTGACGGGTAATATTGTCACGCTATAGATACCTATAAGTATATATATTATAAACAATTATTATACATTTAATAGTGACGGGGTGTCCCGTCACAATTTTATTTTGTTTAAAAATCCGTTTTTTTAGGTTTTTGAAGTCATCACTAAAAACAATAGTGATGTTAGTTTTTGAGTACAGTAAAGTTTTAGGGCTGTGTGACTTTCCTTCAGCGTTACCCCGCCAATGGCAAAGACGTAGATAGTTATTATGGCTCCAATTTTTTTTTTCATTTTTTTGTTTTTGTTTAGTTTAGTTTTGTTTTTATCATGTTTTTTGTTGTTTAGTGTTTAATTTATTTTATTTTTAAAATTTTAAATTTTTTTTGAATTTTTTTATTTTGAATTATTTTTGAGAAATCGAAACTAAGAATAGGGTTATCACGTGTACCGNGTTCTTAGTCAATTAGAAAATACTCACCATGTAACATTTAGGGGCAAAATATGTATGCGCGCGCGCGCGCGTGTGTATGTGTGTGTGGAGGAGGGAGTGTATTTGTGTACATATACTATAATATAAAATATAAAAGTATTAACTTTAGATAGAACACCCTNCCCGTGGAGGTACTTAATTTGATTAGACACTAAAATTCAGACATTTCTTACAGACTCCACATATGAAAAACTTAAGAAAGACCCTACTGCTTCACTAAAAACTCTTACCACCAATCTTATTAAGAAAAACAATCTCCCAGACATGTTAATACCCAAAAACGCGGTACCACCTAGACTATATGGACTACCAAAAATCCATAAAAACAACATACCCCTCAGACCCATAGTAAGCGCTATAAACTCACCTACATACGATCTAGCTCGCTCTCTGGTCAGCAAACTAGAACCTCTCACGGGTAAAAATGACACCACGATAAAAAACTCATCTGACTTTATTTCTAAAATCAAAAATATTAAGCTTCAACCTAATGACATCTTAGTCAGTTTTGATATTGTGTCCCTGTTCACGCAGGTACCAATCCATGACACCATTAACATAATTAAATCTTCAGGTCA
>NW_018022185.1:23409-26557 GCF_002006095.1 Pseudomyrmex gracilis
ACACACACATCCAAACAATCTCAATAGAGACAATGGACATATGACTAGTTCACTATGGCATTCCATCTTGCCATAAACACATCCTCCCCTCCTTCTTACCATTCCACCCCTCCTCCACCACACCCCTTCCACTTCAATTTAGCGCTATAAAAAGGGACACCTGACCAAGAGCATTTCAGTATCAGGCTGCTCTTCAAACCTTGATAAAGTGAGCTGTACTGTTCACGAAACGTCGGTATTAAAATGACACTAACGCGGTTCAAACCCGAAAAAACATCTTTGTACCTTAATTTAATATTTGCATTAATAATAATAAACTTAGCAAAAATGCCATCATTTTGTTTTTTCTCTTCAAATAATTCACAACTTACATTATTCTAAATTCAAATATAAAGATATTAATTATCTTTCTCTTATTTAATGCCTTGTTACTAACATTTATTCACATTAAAATAATTTTATTATCTATATTTGTAAAAAAATTTAAATCTAAGTTTTCGCAAAAAAAATCAAGTTTTGATTTAAATAATTCTGCCCTTATTATCTTAACCTNATTTATTCTTCTAAATATAATACTTTAAAGATTTTAATTTATTATTAAACTATAAGCCTTCAAAGTTTAAAAAAGAAACATTTTATAAATTGTAAACATTTTAATCAAAACTGATATCTTTAAATTTGCAATCTAAAATTTTTACTATAAAATATACAATAATTATTAACTAAAAGTATAGTCATAAAGTATATATAAATATATATAAAATACCCTAAAATTTCTTTAGCATAAGAAAATTATTTTTTAAATAAATTTACAATTTAGTAATTAAATCAGACATAGCACTTTAATTTTTATAATTAAATTTATTTCTAATATATATATAAATATATAATAAACAAATGATTATACTCAACAAATCATAAAGATATTGGAATTCTCTACTTTATATTTGCCATATGAGCAGGTATGATTGAGTCATCAATAAACATATTTATTCGAATTAAACTTGGATCATGCAGAGCAAGTAGTAACAATAATCAATTTTCTAATTCTATTGTAACAGGACACGCATTTATTATAAAGATTTTTATAGTTATGTCATTTTTAAGTAGAAGATCTGAAAATTTCTTTGTGCCTTTAATGATTGGGTCAGCAGACATAGCTTACCCACAAATAAATAACATAAGATTTTGACTTTTGTTTCCGTCTATTATACTTCTTACTTTAAGAAAAGTTATTAGCTCCGGTGTTGAAAGTGGTTAAACAGTATACTCTTCTCTATCCTCAAATATTTTTCACAAAGGTGCGTCAGTAGAATTAACAAACTTGGTTTTACATTTTGCAAGAATTTCTTCAATTATAGAAGCTATTAACGTCATCACTACAATTTTTAATATAAGTCATAAAACTTTTTTTNTAGACAAATCTCCTTTAATAGTCTGATTTATCTTAATTACAGCTATTCTGCTTTTTNTATCACTACCTGTGCTAGCTGATGCAGTTATTATGCTGTCAACAGATCAATACTTAAATACCTCATGTTTTGATTTTGCAGGAAGAAAGAGACCTAATCCTATACCAACACCTATTCTGATTTTTTGGACATCTAAAAGTTTATATTTTAATTCTACCAAAATTTGGAATAATCTCTCATATCAGTATAAGTGACAAAATTAAAACAGTAACATTCAAATCTTTAGGAATACTTTATGCAATAATAGCAATTCGATTTTTAGGATTCATTGTATGTGCCCATCATATTTTTACAGTTGGAATACATGGTGACGAGATTATCTCACTTTAGCAACAATGATCATTGCTGTTCCCTGTTACGTCCTGGTCGGTCGCGGCTAATAAAATAAAAAAGGAAATTAGATCTCGGACCTACGACTGGAACCTACCGCTTATTTTGGGTAAAATACCCGGGATCGCCCGCGGCAAGGTGTTCGCTCACGAAAACGTTGAAGATCTTGGATGTCCGGACGATATTACACGCAGTCATTCGAGAAAATATATACGGTTGGGTCGTGAATATTATTGGCTCCGTTGTAGTTGAGACGATCAATCACGTACGGGTGCTGCTCTATGCACTCGATGCAATCCAACAGCGAGCTATACTTTACTAAGCTCGCGTAGCACAGCTGACAATGAATATCCGCGCTTCTCCGCCCGACCTCGAGGCCGTGGCTTCCTAAAACTCGACGAATATGACGGAAGAAGCTGGTGTTGGTGCACCGCTCACAATGAGTATACGATGGTGCTACTTGATTTGCGGGTGGATCTAAACGGAAAACTCGCGCTATTCGGCAACGCGTAGACAAGAAGATTCGCATTGAATTTACTGGAGGAATATAGCCGTAGTGAAAATAAGGAAATATCATAAAAACGTGCTATCACTCCAAGTCGCTAAGAAGGGGTTGCTGCACGCAGATATCGCAATCGTACGCAGGCAAAATCAGCACTATATTCGCCAAGTACAGGCAACACTGAATAAATCCGGTCCTTACATCCGCGCTTACTACAGGCACATGATAGTTAATCTCGTCTCGCGGTTCTATCGACGGAATATTATCCGCACGATGTGCAGTAAATATCATCGGTTTACGAGCGTATCACGGCACGAACTTGTTTGCATTGGAGTTGAAAGTAGTTCATTAAATTGCTTCCTCGGATATAAGTAATATGCTAGGATCTGGGAGCTCGTAAAAAATGTCGGTGTGTTCCGCTATAAAAAAGAGGTAATGATTATGACATTCCTCGCAATTACGTACGCTTGGTAGAATCGTGATTCTGCTTGCGTTGCACTTATCACAACGAATTATGTCGGAACGGTTTCTGATGAGTACTCCGTGAGTTTCAAAGACTGTACAATAAGGTCCTATTATGATCTCGTACAGTGCGGAGCACCATATCGTGCGCCACGAGGAAAAGTAGTTCTCCTCCGGCTGCCTCCTACTAGCACGCGCCAGCGGCCCGAGATTTAATCCATATATATTGGCACGGTTACCGATGGTACATACCGACGCGGTTACCAATAATACCGACAGCCATATGTTACCATAAAATTATCGCGAACATTGAAAAGAGTAACTGCATTGAAAGTGACTTTAATATTGAAAGTGACTTTAATTTATATTATATTTATTTATT
>NW_018022186.1:0-1492 GCF_002006095.1 Pseudomyrmex gracilis
CGATGCGCGTTGCGCCGGCGCGGTCTGGCGCGGCGGCGCTTGTGGCCGCGGTGTGTTCGGTTTCGGTAGATGGTCAGTTATGTTCGTGTAATACGGTACGGGTGTAATCGGTACAGCACTTTATGTGGTTGGCGCGTGCGGAAATAACTACACAGTAAAATAGGATATAATATAATATAATATAATGATGATAAAAAATAATAAAGATATAATAATATTAATAATAATAATAATAATAATAGTGGTGACGGGTTTACCCCGTCACAATATTTATATATATACACTTACTGACAAAAGTTAAAAAGCAAAATACTTATTTAAAAACTTTGGAGCACAAATACACACATATTATACTAAGTCATTAATAATTCTGTGAAGCGATAAAAATCAAAATTCATTATACATAAAAATGACTCAAGAAATAATGTACGACCATTTTTTTGTCCTTTTTGTCAGCGATTTCATGATAAAAATACTATTTTGTTTTTCACTTTTTGTCAGTAAGTGTATATGCATATAAGTAAATATTAATCAATAATAAATGTATATTATAACAATTTATTTCTTTTACTTGTAGTATTGTCAGCACTTATTAAGAACTGTGAAGATGCTACGCAAGGTGCAGGAATACAAGATGCTGTAATGTAAAATTACATAGGTATAAATATATTGTAAAAGTGTACATAAACGTGTCCACTTATTATACATTATACAATGTATCATAACAGAGTAATCGACAATTACTGTAACATCTCTCGTACACAGGTAGTAGAAATCAAACTGAATTTGAAAGTTCTATACAAGTCTTTTGCGAGATTCGGAATAATTACCGACATCTTAACAGACCACACGTTGCTATAGGTAACACCGTAAACGTGCAAAGCGCGTCGGACTGTTGTGCGCGTAAAGCAGCCCGATGCATGCTTATTTGTGGAGTTTTGTTAAATAAAATTTCGATAACTATTGCGAATCTCGCAACATAGTATAGGAATTTTTACTTCTGTTTCACTCCTTTTATCTGTCTAAGAGAGATGCTAAAGTAACTATCGAACACTCTGTATATTTAAAAAACAATAAATACTTGCATTTGACAACACAGCAGAAGATGTATTAGAAAATATATTTTTACATATATATATATTTCTACATATTAAAGAAGCGGTACTTGTAAAAAGCGGGATGGCAGAACCTGCTACATCACAATATAAATACATAAATATACTGTTACGTCCTGGAGACTTCACGGGCCCCTTTTTGTTGCAACGTGACGCGCCGACATACAATAAATTCCTTTTTTTTCTCAATAAATAACACAAACGAACTCGGATTTTGACGCAATAGACGCGCAAATAAAAATCGTGTCGACGCCCGAAAACAATAAACCGAGCCTAGCAACGATCTTAAAAATTCCTTCGTAGACGATAACGAACAGAAACTTTTATTATTGTCTAAACATCCCGAGCAACTTTCCAAATAAACCCGGTTATCTCCG
>NW_018022186.1:3537-5062 GCF_002006095.1 Pseudomyrmex gracilis
CAAAGTCAAGACAGAATTACTTGAAGAAGTAGAAAATGTTATCGAGTCCACACGTCGGGAAAAGAATCTTGTAAATAGTCATCTATCTACCAAAAAAATACGTAAGTGTTACTGACGTTCATTGAAACTGTAAAACGCGTAAAAATTATTATACTTACATCCAATTTTGTATACGAAACTATTGTGATTCGCAAAAAAAAGACTGACTAACAGAATGATTAACAGAAAGAGACCAGAATGACCAGAATAACTTTAACATCTTTAGTAGGCAGGTAGAAAGAGTAAAACCGAATCGAAAAGTTCGGAACCATTGTTTTCTATTACATATAATAAAGGAGTACTTTTTTAAGAAATCAAGCCAATCAGCGTCGACCTTTAGCACGTCAGTGAGCGAGGAGCGCTTACGCACACCAGACGCGTAGTTCACTAAAGTGCGTTTGGTTAAAGGTCGGCGCTGATTGGCTTAATTTATTCAATTATTACTTCCTTATATATTATATACAATATACTAAAAAAATTAATTTTGGATTTTTTGACTCAGTTTTACTCTTTCTACCTGACTACGAGAGATGTTAAAGTCATTCAGAAACACCTTGTATATATTTATACATAGAATATTTGTATAATAAATTTTTCTCATAATTAGCGGTAATTAGTAAAACGTATTTACAAAGTACGATTTGTAATGCGTCGCTATATACGTTGTGTATATGTGCGTATGAATGATCATGTATCATTAGTCATTTGTTTGNTTCAAATCAATCTGTAACGGCACGGCTTTAATTTTGTTACTGCTTTTTTTCGCATACTGACAGAATTAATGGATGTAAGTATAATAATTTTTACGCGTTTTACAGTTTCAATGAACGTCAGTAACACTTACGTATTTTTTTGGTAGATAGATGACTATTTACAAGATTCTTTTCCCGACGTGTGGACTCGATAACATTTTCTACTTNTTCAAGTAATTCTGTCTCGACTTTGACTAACACTTCTAGTGACAGCAGAAATGTTGCTACTACTACCGTTTCATCTTTGGCTAATATTTCCGGTGGTAGCAAAAATGTTGCTTCTTCACTTTCTACATCTCGTGGCGTTGTTACATCGTTATATATTCGTTCTGTTATGATACCAGCAGTAACTGTCACACAAATGTCTACAATTTCGTCTGAAGTACTAATATATACTACTTCTTCTATATATTCTACTGCATCCATGTCTCGAATATCTTTACGCTTGTGTAATGTTTCCGGTAAGCACATAGGTACAAAAACACACACACAATAAAGTATATTTATAAAGTTATTATTTTAGTTGTTACACACACAAATATGTTATATCTATAAAAATTAGTATTTCACTTGTTATATATATATATATATATATATTAGGTTGTCAAGTATGAAATGGAGCAAACTTCATATCCTTGATTTCAATCGCGTATAACTTCACTTTGGTGCAATCTTTTGATAGAAACTTGTTCTTGTTTAAAAGGTACATTATTCCTCTTTCATAATCTCTTTTA
>NW_018022186.1:5307-7186 GCF_002006095.1 Pseudomyrmex gracilis
ATTTGGCGCAAATCAACAAGGTGAAAAAGCTAGACAAGTGGGTGCCGCACGAATTGAACGATGCGCAAAAAGAACGACGACTCGAGGCATGCCTTTCTCTTTTATCTCGCAACAAAACTGAACCATTTCTCAATCGAATTGTTACCTGCGATAAAAAATGGATCATGTACGACAATCGTAAGCGTTCATCGCAATGGTTGGACCAAGCTGAACCACCAAAACACTGCTCCAAACGAGGCATCCACCAGAAGAAACTGATGGTGACTGTTTGGTGGTCTGGTTCAGGTGTCATCCATCACAACTTCATGGAACCTGGCACATCGATCACGGCGGTTGTCTACTGCAAGCACCTAGACGATATGATGCAAAATTTTGCGATTAAACAACCAAGATTGGTCAATCGCTTGGCTCCCATCCTCTTGCACGACAACGCTCGACCTCACACCGCACAAATGACCGTGGCAAAGCTACAGCAGTTGAAGTTAGAAACTCTCCGTCACCCACCATACTCGCCAGACCTTGCACCCACTGACTACCACTTCTTTCAAGATTTAGACAACTTCTTATCGGGAAAAAAATTCAATTCCGCAGANGCTGTGAAAACGGCCTTTCAACAGTTCATCGACTCTCGTGAGCCTGGCTTTTACAGCAAAGGGATAAACAAGCTACCGTTGAAGTGGCAAAAATGTATTGATAATCTGGGTGCATACTTTGATTAAAAATATAAAGTTNTTATTTGGAAAAAATCGAGTTTTATTTTATTAAAATTTTGCTCCATTTCATACTTGACAACCTAATATATATATATATATATAGTTATTTTCTGACACTAGTGTCATCTATTAAAAATTCCGCAGAACTTTTCCACCGACCCAAATATATATATATATATATGTGTATATTTATATATTTATATTGAGATGTAGCAGGTTTTGCCATCCCGCTTTTCACAAGTACCGCTTTTTTAATATGTAGAAATATATATATGTAGAAATATATTTTCCAATTCATCTTCTGCTGTGTTGTCAAATGCAAGTATTTATTGTTTTTTAAATATACAGAGTGTTCGATAATTACTTTAGCATCTCTCTTAGACAGATAAAAGGAGTGAAACAGAAGTAAAAATTCCTATACTATGTTGCAAGATTCGCAATAGTTATCGAAATTTTATTTAACAAAACTCCGCAAATAAGCATGCATCGGGCTGCTTTACGCGCACAAGACAGTCCGACGCGCTTTGCACGTTTACGGTGTTACCTATAGCAACGTGTGTCTGTTAAGATGTCGGTAATTATTCCGAATCTCGCAAAAGACTTGTATAGAACTTTCAAATTCAGTTTGATTTCTACTACCTGTGTACGAGAGATGTCACAGTAATTGTCAATTACTCTGTTATGATACATTGTATAATGTATAATAAGTGGACACGTTTATGTACACTTTTACAATATATTTATACCTATGTAATTTTACATTACAGCATCTTTTATTCCTGCACCTTGCGTAACATCTTCACATTTCTCAATAAGTGCTGACAATACTTCAAGTAAAAGAAATAAACTGATATAATATACATTTATTATTGAGTAATATTTACTTATATGCATATACACTTACTGACAAAAAGTGAAAAACAAAATAGTATTTTTATCATGAAATCGCTGACAAAAAGGACGAAAAAATGGTCGTACATTATTTCTTGAGTCATTTTTATGTATAATGAATTTTGATTTTTATCGCTTCACAGAATTATTAATGACTTAGTATTGTTACGTCCTGACCTACGGTTACGATCGGGTCCTAACGGAGGAACGCAACTTGACACACGACACTTTTGTGTATTATATCTCGGCACACTGACCTAATGAGATAAGGCAAG
>NW_018022186.1:9176-11159 GCF_002006095.1 Pseudomyrmex gracilis
AAGGATTGTTACTTAAAAATTAATTCTAAGGCGCAAATCTTAAAGTTAGTTAATGTCTGGTTCCAAACAGAAGGGGACCGTGGAGTCCAGGACGTAACAGTATAATATGTGTGTATTTGTGCTCCAAAGTTTTTAAATAAGTATTTTGTTTTTTAACTTTTGTCAGTAAGTGTATATATATAAATATATATATATATACATATATATATATTAGAGCATCTTGTACATCACCTACTGTCGTACGATCTCCACATATCTTTTCTTCAAGTTCCTTGGATGCTAGTAAAGATATTGGTAAGCGAATGAAAATAGTTATAAACAAAAAAAGTATATATTTTATTTGTGTTATACATATGTAACATATATTAATTTATTAATGTATATTCTTACTTCCAGCAACTTCCATATCTGCAAGCGAACATAATAACAATACTTTTGGTAAGTAGAGAAGATATTTCTTTTATTCTGACATAAANTAAAACTTTTGAACCATAATTGATATCGTATATGACATTTGTATAGGAATGATATTGTATATCATCATATATATAATATATACTGTGACAGTCAGAGCACTGTACGTTGCGTATGTTTATATGGTTTTACCAGAAATAAATCAGACAAAAGATTATTGAACGTGAATAAATTGACATACCTAACAGAATCGTACANTATCCTTGTTGCAATAAATATCAGAGCATTTATGATAATAGAGTCCGTAATAGGTCCTCTCTGCTTATTCAATCCTTTTATGACTGTTTTACAAACTTTAACTTTAATGCTTTCTTTGTGAAACAAGTCGATTAAAGGCAACAAATTGTCCTTGAAAATATTGTAAGTGTTTATATACTGTACGTTTACTATTATATAAAACTGATTATAAAAAGAGAAAATGCTAAACAAAAAGATAAAACAAAGAAAAAAAAACACTTACTATGGCAAGCAGAGATCCAAAATCTTTTGTATGAGCAACCATTTTTTCAATAATATTCTGTAATGGTGGATAATACTTTTCTAAAGTTTTGTTCGGCCGTAGACGGTCTATTATTTGCCAAAAAATAAGTTCAATTTGTTTACCTATCCAAGTAACACAACATTATTACAAAGAAAAAAAATCATAACCTAATACATGATTTGTGGTTATGCGTATATGCGTACGTATATTTTTTGTACTTACGGTTGTCATCTGTTGGTTTTCTTCTTGAATAAATGATGTTTGCACTTGTTCTTGTTGCGCTCTCTCTCTCTCTCTCTCTCTCTCTTTCTCTCTCTCTCTCTCTTTCTCACAGTCACTCGCTCGTTTGATCGTCGCTTACTCATTCACTCGCTCGCTTGCTCTTTTTCTCTCTCTCATCACATATTACAGTTCTCTTCCTTTTCGTTCGCGCTTATACCGACATCTCTTGGAAGAACTAAGAAACTGGACACATTCCTGGACACAATCTTGTCTGGAGACGACGAATTCCGATTCTCCGAAATAACATGAATTTCACACACATTTTTGTTTATCTTTCATTATCTCTACTCACAAGCCACAAACCAGAAAAACGCAAGAATACTTTTTCCTTCAATTTTTCAACACAAATCGAGCGAGTCCAAAAAGAAGTCGATCGGTTCAGTCGTTTTTGAAAAATAACTGATTTAAAATTTCCCCTCTATTGAATACCTGATTTTCGCGTATAGGCACAGTGTGTTCGCACAGTTCGAGCGCCACTTCGTTGCGCGTGAACTTGGCGCGAGGCACTACCGTGCTTCTTGATATTAATTATTTTGATTATGTTCAATATAAATCAAAAATAAAAAGTCAATTGTTATTTAATATTTCAATTTTTAATTTTACTAAAAATTAAATAAAAATTTTGAACTTAAAACTTTATATTAAAAACTGAAAAGACAGTGCCTATATATACAGGGTGCGTCGCCAAAATCCGGACAAATTTCAATTTGATATTNCCTCCGTTCAGTACCATTGGCAGATGTCGC
>NW_018022186.1:16372-24549 GCF_002006095.1 Pseudomyrmex gracilis
CCGAGAATGGAGGCGATCATTCAAGCAAGCGGGGGATATATTGAGTGAATATATTATTTATGGCCTTACAAACAATGGAGCTAAACAAATTTTGTAAATCTTTTCATTGTAGCAATAAAACATATTTAGAAAAACATATATAATTTGTCCGGATTTTGGCGCCGCACCCTGTACTTTTATTTAAGTAATTGAAGCGACTACCTAAGTTATATCTCTAATTGACTCGTTTATCCTATAACATCGATTGATAATCGTTGTGTTAATATATTGGGAGTTTTTTGTATTAAGCTATTTGTATTTACAGTACAATACGACCGTGGAGCTGTAAATGTTGTTGCGCAGGAAAATATTATTAAACAAGACGGCACCAATAACATCAGCAAAGAGCGCAGCAACATATATCAACTCTGACGTCGACGACGACATCAGCAACAACGCCGGCGAGCATTACACCGTTAGCACCTCCGCTACCCCCGACACCGTCAGCGCCGCCGATCGTCGACGACGACAACAACACAACCGAACAGGTCGGAGAGAATACTAATAATAATAATAATTATACTTTTTTAATTTTACGGACGGAAAACGAGCGTAGATTCAAGAGATTCGGGATAATAGGGAGGGAGGCGATATTCGAGATTCGCGAAATTCGATCGGGCGCTGAATTAGTAGAATGGATGGAGAATGATTACGTCGGGGTGTGGTTCGATTCCCCGACTTTAACCAACGGTGCAGCAGGTCTCTCTTTCCGTCTTGCGCGCGACTTGACTCATGAGAATATTTGATTTCTTATGAGTTCAGTTGCACAAAGCAACGGAGAGGTAAACATCGCTGCATCGTTTACGATTCGCGTATGCACTCTCCAACGGGAAGAGGCCGTCCTCTGGACAAGAAAAAAATCGGGAAACGCTCGATTCTTACAATAACAAACCGTGACAACCTTTGCTTTCTCCGCTCACTTATTGCCGCACGGGTATACCTCGAGCGAGGTAATGCCCGTACGGGCGAGCTGCATGAGAGCTGGAATGCAATGAGACGCTCAAACTCCTCTTTACAGCGCCAATGCGCACGGGAGTTGGTGGAGAGAGCGTCTCAATTCCGGAGGAGGAATGCGGTATTGGGGAAATCGAGCGTTTTCAGCGTTACCTTGCCGTCGAGAGGATAGCTATAGTTGTATATAATTCGTCCACTTTTGGGAAAGGCGGGAAACCGATGTATGACGGTAGCGCGTTACTCGCTTCTCTCGGACGCGAATCCTTGTTACGTATAAATATTCTTTATTGCGAGGATTCGCGTCACTATTCACCGATTTTAAATTTAAGAGCGGCGGCGGGGAACAAGGGATACTGCATTTCTTGCAACCTGCCTTATCGTCCCGGGCAAAAAATTCATCACTGCTCGCATAAATGTCCGCGTTAACGCGGTGTGTCGTCGTGCGAATCGGAAGAAGTAGAGCAAATTAAATGCGAGCAATGCAAGAGAACGTTTTACGAACGCGAATGTCTTGAGCGTCACCGGGCCGAAAACTCCTACGGAAATGGGCGGTCGAGTGTATGCAGCGCCTTGCAATTGTATGACGATTGCGGGCGTTTGTACAAAACAAGCGCGGGGCACGAATGCGGCGTCGTGTTTTGCAATATTTGCAGTTCGCGCCGAGAGGTGAATCATCTTTGTTACATTCGACCTCTCGCACGCGATGATTTTACCGGAAAGGAGAAAAACGCGCGCGTCGCATTCGTGTTTTACGATTTTGAGACCCGACAGGACGAAACACTCGAGAGTAACGCGTCTGTGAAAATTCACGTGCTCTTTGCGTTGCGCAGCAGTTTGCGTCACGTGCACGGTTGAGAACGACATGACGACGCGTTGTCGGTGGTGCGGTGTGCGCGAATTAGTGTTTTGGGATGATCCGGTGAAGCAATTCGTCGATTTCGCTACGAAAACGACGAAATGTTTCAAGCAGATCATTTGCATCGCGCACAACGCCAAGGCACGCGGAGTTTGACGCGCAGTTTATCCTGCGTTACATCAAGGAAAAACGCGTCGAATTGAATCCTAGAGTAATATTAAACAGAACGAAGATTGCCATATTAACGATCGGACGTACAAAATTCATTGATAGTATCAATTATATGCCGATGCGATTGTCAGCTTTGCCGAAAGCTTTTGGTTTGCGGGATGGATTGGAAAAGGGATATTTCCCACATTTATTTAACACCCTCGCGAATCAGTCGTATGTCACACCGTTACCAGCCGTTGAATATTACTCGCCGGATAGTATGTTTAGCAAAAAACGCAAGCGTTTTTTGTCGTGGCACGCGGAAAAGACGCGCAAAAACGCAGATTTTGACTTTCAACGCGAGATAGTGCGTTATTGTCGTAACAACGTTGATATCTTGTGGCGAGCGTGCATGGCTTTCCGCAAGATATTTCTTGAGCGCGGAAACGTATGTCCGTTCGAAGAATGCACATCGCTTCCACATGTATGCGAGTTTTTTGTAAAACCTTTTTACGCGAGGAAGAGATCGGCGTCATTCCTCGCGGCGGATATTGCTTCGCGGATACGCAATCTCGTAAAGCTCTGCAGTGGCTGGTGTAAAAGGAGCGCGAGCTCGGCCACGCCGTTGTTCCCGCGGGTCACGGGCGAGAACATCGTCTCGCGGAAATCGGAGGCATTTCCGTCGACGGGTATTACGAAACGGCAAACGGTGAGCGTCACATGTTGCAATACCACGGCTGCTTTTGGCACGGGTGTCTCGCGTGTTTTAAAACGGAACGCGACAAACGTTTCTGTACGAAGAAACGCGAAGTGTACGATACGATGAACTCGCGATACGAGCGTGCACTGACAACGTCATGGCGTCTTCGCAAACAGGGCTACATCATGATGGAGAAATGAGAGTGCGCTTTTGATCGCAATATGCGGGAAAATCGCGAAATGCGAGCATTTCTAGACCAACATCCGATGCTCGCGGCTGAATCGCTCTCACCGCGTGACGCGTTTTTTGGTGGTCAAACGGGAAACATCGCTATTTGGCGCGAAGTTACGGGTACGGAGAAAATACGTTACGTAGACGTGTGCTCTTTATACCCTTACGTGTTAAAAACCGGCGCTTTCCCGATTGAACATCCGAAAATTCTTGTCGGAGAGAAAGAGTGCGCCTCGCTCATTGGGACAATGCCCGGTGTCGATTTTTCCGCGGTCGAGGGGCTTGTTCGTTGTAAAGTGCTTTTTCCGCGAAATCTCCTTCACCCTGTACTCTCGTATCGTGTGCAGGGCAAACTGCTATTTGCCTTATGCCGCAGTTGCTGCGAAAACTTCTCGCAGCCTCAGTGCTCACACGATAATCCGCGCGATCGTGAATTCAAAGGGGTGTGGGTATCGTGTAAATTACGCAAAGTTGTGGAGAAGGGTTATCTCGTCACTGCGGTGAGCGAGATATGGCAATACGAGACGAGCCGATACGACGCTGATACGCGTCAGGGGGGATTATTTGCCGATTACATTAACTGTTTCCTCAAATTGAAGCAAGAAGCGAGCGGATGGCCGAATGCGTGGACGAACAATTTAAAGAACGATATCTTCAAAAACACGAAGCTGTCGAGGGTATTGCTCTAAATAGAGCAAACATTGCGCAACATCCAGGTTACGCTCGGTCGCAAAGCTGTGCCTCAATTCGGTTTGGGGAAAATTCGGGCAACAATTGAACCTGATGAGTACCGAGGTGATAAAGTCGCAGGAACGTTTCGCTATTGTCGAGCCCCGAGCACGAGGTAACCAATATATTGCCTGTGAATGACGAGGTAATATATGTTTCGTGGCGAATGCGGGACGAAGCGGTCGTACCCTCTCCGACTACCAATGTGATAATAGCGGCGTACACGACGGCACAGGCGTGACTAAAACTATACGAATATTTAGAATGTTTAGGCGAGCGCGTTCTTTATTACTATACAAATTCGTGTATTTATGTGAGCAATAGTGAACCCGGCGAATACGAACCGCGTACGGGAAATTTCCTGGGCGATATGAAGGACGAGCTCGAAGGCTGAGGACGCGGTAGTTACATCAAGTCATTTATATCCGGTAGCCCGAAATTTTATGCGTACGTAGTTCGTACTCCGGACGGTAGCGCGCGGGAAGTATGTAAAATCAAGGGAATAACTTTCAATTTCGCAACCTCCCGCATAATTAATTTCAATAGCGTTAGGGAAATATTAATGCAAAGAGAGAGAAAAGAAAAAAATGCGTCGATAAATCTACATTAGGGCGATTCGTCGTACCGCGTTTCACGAGGTTGTGACGCGGGACGAATCAAAAACTTGCTTGCCGGTTTTGCTGAAGCGTAGATTTATCGACGTACGACGCTCCGTTCCGTACGGCTACTTGGAATAAGTTTATTTCTCTTTCCCCGCATTTTTGTAACTAGGTTGTATAAGTTAAACGCATTAGCAATAGTTAAAATTGTGTATATATGCATGTATATATGTATATATATATGTTTTCCGTCCAAATAAGAACTAATGTAAGCAAGCGCTTTGTACATATAATAAAAAAAAATATTAAATATAAGTTATTTTAACAATATATCGCGTGTAAAAATAAAGTTATAAAATGCAAGATTTTCTGTAAATTTTAGTAGATCAAGATAATCAATATGATTTGTACACATTTTGTAAAAAATAATATTTTAGTGTTATTAAATTTTTATTAAAAACAAAATTAAAAGATCGCATTTTCCCGATATCTATTTCCTCTTATCCTTAGAAACTGACTTTTTAATATATATAACCTCAACAACGCTATAAGCTTATATTAGCGCGCGTTTGACGAGCTTATTTTTTAGAATGAAAAGGCCAATACGAGCCGTTCCCAGGATGTTGTGCAAGAATAAGCGTGCATGTATACTCGTATATATATATATACACATGTATGAAGTCACATGTAAATTATTTTTACATGTGGGTTTTTTTAATTGAAATTTCTAGGATGTCTCATATATGAGATGCAAATCTAGCATCCTATATGATTTTAGGAATTGAAATTTCAATGTATATATATATATATATATACGAGTATACATGCACGCTTATTCCTGCACAACATCCTGGGAACAGCTCGTATTGGCCTTTTCATTCTTAGTTTCAATTTTCACGAGCCTTCACTATTCATTCGTTTGAGCTTATTTTTGCTCGCGCGACAATAAAGTGATTTTTCATGAAAACAGTTTTTCAATCACTCGGAATAAACTCACCGTCCGTTGCCGCAACGAAAAGTAGCTTGTTGTCACGGCAAAACGCGCTGAACCGCGGCCGCCGCGGAGTCTTCCATGCGCGATGATGAGCTCATCGTCGCAAACAAAACAGTTTAATTTAAGAGTATTACGAGCGGCAATTTGCAGTTTTCGAAATGTACATGCGCTGGAAACATCCCTGGACATCAATCGTTTGCGGTCCTACGGGATGCGGGAAAACAATTTTTGTTACGACTTTTCTCCGTTATTCGCCGAAAATGGCGAATATTCGATTTGGGAGAATTTTATTTTATTACGACGAGTGGAAAGAAGCCTATCTCGAGTTGCATCGCGAGTTGACGGGAAAATGTAAAATCGAGTTTCGCGAAGGACTACCGCGCTCGGAAGTTTATTCGAACCACCCACTCTGTGCTGAATTAATAGTACTCAACGATCTTATGCGAGAATTGTCGTCGTGAAAGTGATCGTAGATTTGTTTACCAAAGGTAGCCATAATAAAAATCTTACCGTTGTACTCATTTTACAGAATCTTTTTTATCAGGGACGCGGTCAACGCGATATTTCGCTGAATGCGACTTACATTGTGGTTTTCAAGAATCCGCGCGATCGCGCGTCAAGCCTATCCCGACGACGCAAAGTTCTTGGAAGAAGCGTAGGGGTAAACGGTACAATTGTTGGCCACTTAAGGAAAATCATCATATAAATATATATTATAAGATCCTGATTTAGTAAATTTGAGAATAATGCCAATAAAACTAGTTTTACAGAACCCTANAAATTCAAGAATAAATAAAATTATTCAATAAAAATCAATGATTTATCAAAATTTTTACGAAAAATGTATGGTCTGTCAGAAAACATAGTTATTGGCCAGATTTCGACAGTGATCATCCGGCTGCTCGATAGTGATTGGCCACTAGTTTCTATATATTTTACTAATAATGTATTTTATATCTTTTGTGTTAAAATTGGTTTTTTACTTTTTTGCTTCGAATCATAAGTGTGTGGATAACGATAAATAATATAAAAGTGATTAGTATATTTTCTAATTAATGTTTATTATACATATAAATGTATTTCTTTGAGGAANTACAATACGTATAATATTAACATTAATATTTATTTATTCAGTATAATTTTATATTTATATGAAAAAAGTAAGACAAATAACAAGAGTATTAAATCATTCTTATTTAAAATTAAATAATTTTTTAATTAATAACAATAATTAAATAATATATAAAATAATTATGCTTTCTTCTGATAATATTCAATTTTTTAAATTAAAAAATATACGTTACTATCATTATTTACTCTCACTTATTATTAACTGAAACTAATTTTATATTTTTTGAACATTTTACACTACTTAAAATTGTAGGCATTTTTTTTCTCTTATTTGCAATATTTTCTTTGTTCTCCTTTTTTATTTGAGATAGCAGCTTCTCTTCCTGAATCTGTTTCTGTTTTTGCAGTTTTATTTGTTGCTTTGCTTCTTTTTCTTTTTTTGCAAGTTTTTTCTTTTCGGACAACTCAATTCTTCTAGCTTCTTTTTTGTTTTTCAATTTTTTGTTTTTCGAATTTTTTTTCTTCGTTTAATTTTCATTCAAGAGATGAGATCGCAAAGCATGTTTTTTCAGTAAATTTCTTCCCTTTTTGTTGAGGTGTTGGTGGCCGCGGCAGGAAATTCTTCAGCTTCTTAGGACAATCACTACGATGTTTAAGTGACAAATCAAGTATTTCGTCTTTTTGTTCGTTAGTTACCATATGATTATTTTCTTCTAAATTATTTTCTATGGTCTTTTCCGCTTGATCAATAATATTATTTAAGTCTGATATACTGCTATTTATACTCATTACATTTTCTGATCTTTTATCAACATTGTACTTTTCAATATCACAGATATTTTCTATAAAATTTGGCATTATTTCATCACATTCTTTGTTTTTTTTATTTTCATCAATTGCTATAATGTTATTATTGTCTTTTAAATTAATATCACAGGTAGTTTCTATAAAATTTGATATTCTTGCATCACATTTTTCGTTTTTATCATTCTCGTTAATTAGTATAATATTATCTTTTAGATTATGTTCAACACTTATATTATAATTTTCATCATCACATCTAGTTTCTGAGGTATCTAATACTATTTCATCATTTTCTATAATTATAGGTATGCTTTCAATGTTTATATTGTTAAGATATGTAGATATTTCTAAATCGTCGTTCTGGGAGATTGGTGCCTTTTTAAATTCTTGGAGTAACTGATAAAGAATAGAAAACTCTTCTGCGTTTGTTACTTTACTACTTAAATTATTAGTAAACGTTTCTAATTTTTTCAATATATTATTTCCCACTATATTCCTAAAATTCTTAAATGTAATTGTTGTTGTATCAGATGGATAATTAAAAGTTTCAATTTCTTCAGTTTGTTTTGAATCAAGACATTTAGTATAGTCAATCGCATTTGGGTTCCAAGGATATAATCCACATGCTTTGAAGCCATTTTTAATGATATTATTATTGGATGATAATTTTTCAATAGCAGTTTCCAGTAACGGTGCTATCCTATCTAAGGACAGCATTTGCGTCGGATTTTCTTGCCTCCATTCTAATACACATTTCTTCCATAAATGTTTTAAGGGTTTAAACGCTGCAACATCCGCTGGTTGCAAAATTCTTGTTGAATTTGGGTAGAGGCAAATGAGTATGATTTGCAATTCAGAACAAAGATTACTAATTTGCATTGTTACGTGGCTGCTGTGTCCATCAACAAATAAAATTACGGGAAATGTTATTTTTTCCTTCTTGAGATATGGATAGAATAGGGTGACACTCTATTGACCACAGTACGATTCGACACCGCTCGATTCGACACAGATTTATTCGACACCAAATTATTCGACACCGTACGATTC
>NW_018022186.1:25689-31414 GCF_002006095.1 Pseudomyrmex gracilis
TGCGACATACCTTTTTGTATAGCATCTACCGCCTTTTGAATATTTTCTTCTGTATATTGTTTTTTATAATAAGTCTTTTTCTTCGTTTTCGGCATTTTTTATTTATTTCTTTTCTTAACCTAACAAAAAAATTAAGAATATCGAAAATTTAACAATCATAAGANTTTTAATGTAATATTTATTGCATTTTAATTGCAAAATATATTAAATGATTAAATACTGAATTTTCTTACCAACAGATNAATAAATATATTCTTTGCTACTTCTGTTTTAACTTAGCGTTTCAACTTAACATTTCAACAACAAATGCGTGGCCAATTACTGGCTCTCAGTTAACATAACCATTAAAATATTAATTGGCCACCCGGCCAATCAGTGTCATTTACTATTATTTATAAGATAGTTGTTGGCCACNTATTTTTTATAATAATATGCTAAACTTTTAACGAATAAACATTTTTTAACATAATATTAACCTTTNTTTATCTGTATATAACGATTGTGAGAGATAAATATATCATCAATGCATTAAAATATCTACCAAATCACAGCTTCACTCTTAAGCTTTTTTAATTGAATTCCACAATATAGTACAATATTCAACACATCATACAATTTAGTTATTTATTATAATTATTATATTATAGTAAGTGGCAAAGTATTAATTGCATCTGAAGCATAAAAGAATAAATAACTTGAATATGTTTATTAAAAAGGACAAAAAATAAGCTATTTCTTAATATCTTTCTATTTCTAATATAGTGGCCAATTACTGTGGGGGGGCCAACAACTGTACCGTTTACCCTTATTACGACGCCACTTCATGTTCTAACGGCTATTTACTGCTCGATTTGAAACAATCGACACCGGACGAATGTCGTTTTCGAACATGTATCTTTTCCAACAATCCGCGTCATTACGTGTACGTACCGCGCAGATCCCTCGCGTAAAAATAAGTGTATAAAACCCCGAAGCACACGAGTGAAGGGCGTCATTCGAAGCTACGATGCCGTCGGCGACGAAGCGGAAGAAGCAAGGGCGCATAGTAGAGCTAAGCGCTCTCTCAGAGAGAGAAATATCTGTCTACTGAAGGCTCTGTGTCTTCTAAATAAAAATCAACGCGCTGCTTTTCTGCAAAACGCTGATAAATTCATCGCGTGTATTCGCTAGTGCGTTCACAATACGCTCAGAGATACCGTATCGCTCGAAAAAAGAGAGAAAAACCGCCTAATCCGATACAAAACGGCGCTGCGCCGTATCGCGGAACAAAGAGATACTTGGAGGTGCAAGAGAAAGCTGCAACAAAAAGGCTTTTTACCGTACATCATCGGGCCCATATTCGGAGCTTTATTATCTCGAATTATCGAGTAATCATGGAACGGGCTAAAAAATAGTGCTGATTTCCACGGATAATGTCGAAAGAATGCAACAACGGATTGCGGCGGGGGAAAATACAGCTGCTAATACCACACGCACTCTCGGAACGCGGAGATGAGACGTATTCTCGATTTCCCTGTTGATGAAGGTAAAAATGGAATTTGTACAGCGAAGTACTTCGTCGATATCTACATTTTATCAAAAAAGCGAGAAAGCGTTTTTGCAAAGAAGAAGATCCATCCGTGGCGAAAACAACTGCTGTGATCGCTGGAGAAGGGGAAAAGAAGGAGGAGGACGAGGAAATGAGAGAACTATTTCACGACGCGGAAGAACCAATGGACGCTTCGCCTCAAACAACCTCCGTTTTGCCAAAAGAATATTCAACACCCTTGCGACACAATAATAATAATTAATATCAACGGAGTAATCAGTCGACTCCGAAGAAAAATGTATCGTTTGCAAATGTTTTATTTAACAACAGCAGCGCGCTCTCGCGAACAAAAAACTATACCAAAGATACCAGAAACAATGGCGTACTTGATTAGCGTTTTCGGAACCCGTTAGGTGGCGCCGCTTTTGGGGCGCCGGCGCAGCCGGTAAGGGAGCCGCCACATCCACTCCCCCCCCAGTGTGTTGAGCAGGGATCTGGGCGAACGTGACTCTCCTCTGGATCCTTGGCGTGTCCTCGATGTTGCGGAGATTTGGCGCTTGCGTGTGCTGGTGGTGTTGCATTTGCGAATGGCTCGTGATTGATGAAGCGTCCTCTTCAGCGATGTGAGCCGGTTTCAGCCGTTTGACTAAAATGTTTTGATGTTCTCCGTCTATGTCCAGCTTGTATACCCTGTCAGAGATTCGCTCGACAACCTTGTAAGATCCTCTGTATAGTGGCTCCAACGGGGCTCTGACGTGATCGCAGCGAACAAAGACCTGTGAACAAGTGTCTAAATCTTTATGTTTGAAAATGTGTATTTTGTTGTGATGTGATATAGGAACCGGACGCATCTCTCGCATGAAGGCGCCGTGCTTCTCAGCGAAACTCTGAGGATCTGAGGGTAGATCGTGATGTACGAAGAATTCTCCTGGTATTTGCAGCGTAGTGCCGTATAGCATTTCTGCGGGAGAGGCTTTCATGTTTTCCTTGTAGCTTGTGCGGAGTCGAAGCATCAACGCTGACAGTAGATGTGTCCAGAGCACNTGTGTTTTGCACATGAGTGCTGATTTTAGAGTTCTGTGCCAACGCTCCACAATTCCATTTGAGGCTGGGTGATAGGGAGTCGTTCTTGTTTTGCAGCTTCCGAGGAACCTCGTAAGTGCTTTAAACAGCGTGGACTCGANTTGCGGTCCCTAATCCGTGATAATGGTAAGTGGTGTGCCGTAGTGAGCGATTCAGTGAGAGAAGAGCGCTGCGGTGACGGTGTCAGCAGTGCAGTCCCTCAGGGGTACCGCCACCGGCCACCGCGAGAATCTGTCGAGAATGATTAAGCAGTAACGGTAACCATCAACGGGTGGCAGAAGGATGAGATCCAAATGTATGTGATTGAATCGCGCATCTGGGATCTCGATTCCTTGTGGAGTAAGGCGATTGTGCCGTTGAACCTTGGCTTGCTGACACTGAAGGCACTCTCTAGACCATTTGATGGCGTCTTTGTTGATTTCTGGCCATGTATCTTTTTCTTGTAAGGTCCTTGCTGTGGTACGACCGCTGGGGTGCAACAGACCGTGCACGATATTGAATGCTGTCCGTCGTAGGCTTGCAGGTATATATGGCCTTACGATACCGTCGTTGATGTCGCAGTACACTGTGTTGTCCTCAATGTTGTGTTGCTGCAGCTTCAGGGACAGCGGGTGTTGGATGAGGTTCTTCAACTCGCCGTCCCGCTCCTGCTCTTCACTAATGACTCGAGAACTGAGTGCTGTCGGCATATCGATTGTGTTTATTCTAGACAGAGCGTTTGCGACTGCATTCTCCCTGCCCTTGACATAAGTGATATCGGTGGAGAATTGCGAGATAAAGTCAAGTTGTCGCAACTGTCGCGGTGAGGCTTTGTCCGATTTCTGGGCAAAGGCGTACGTCAGCGGCTTGTGGTCCGTTTTAATGGTGAACCTTCGGCATTCCAGCTGTCTGAAATGTTTGATACCCGCAAACACAGCTAGCAGCTCTCTATCATAGGTACTGTATCTCCTCTTTGTGTCCGACAGCTTGCGTGAGAAAAATCCAACAGGCGACCAATTGCCGTTGACATATTGCTCCAAAGAGGCTCTAATCGTCGTATCGGACGCATCCGTGACCAGCGTCAGCAATGCAGTGAGAGAGAGACAGGCCATTGAGGTTGTCGATGCTAAGGCGTTTTTGCAGTTGGTAAACGCCTCCTCTGCTGCCGCCGTCCATCAGATTTTGCGCCTGTCGTTTTTGCGCGATTCCCTGAAATATGCGTTTAGAGATTCCAGGAGTCGTGCAGCGTGTGGTTTGCAGCTTCGGTAATAATTGATCATACCGAGACATCGCCTGAGTTCCATGATGGTTTGCGGTTGCGGATACTGAGTAATCGCCTGGATTCGCTCCTGTGGAGGTTTGTAGCCGGAGGCGTCGATAAGATATCCCAAAAAGGTAACCTCCGTCCGACCAATGGCGCACTTGGTGGGATTTATAGTGAGTCCGTGACCACTCAGTTGCTCGAAGACGGTGCGCAGGTGTTGCAGATGCTGCTCGTGTGACTCTGAAATGACGATGATGTCATCAATATAACAAAATACAAAGTCGAGATCACGAAAAATCGAGTCAATGTATCTTTAGAACGTTTGTGTTGCGCATCGCAAACCAAAGGGCATGACCACAAACTCGAAGAGACCGAAAGGAGTGATAACTGCGGTTTTTTGAATGTCTTCCGGAGCCATAAAAATCTGATAATATGCTCTTACTAGGTCCAGTGTGGAGAAGATCTTTTTTTGGTGTAGCTTGGGAAAGAGGTCGTGGATAAGAGGCGGCGGGTACATATCAGGTATGGTTTTGGCGTTGAGTTTGCGATAGTCGCCGCACGGCCTCCAATCTCCATTCTTTTTGCGTTGCATGTGCAGCGGGCTGGCCCATGGACTGCAAGATGGCCTGATAACTCCCAGTTCCAAGAGCATGTTGATCTGCGTCCTGACCGCCTCGAGCTTTTCGTCTGCAAGTTTCCTCGGTCGTTCAGTGATTGGTGGGCACTCTGTGACAATGTGATGCACGACGGTGCAGTCCGACGGTGGACGAAGTCCAAACGACGGTTTGGTGATGTCGCAATACTCGCTCATCAGCGCCGCATAGCCCGCACAGGTGGGAATCGTGTCAGCGCTGATTGTGGAGAGTCCGTAATGCGAGATTTCAGAGATGCGTCCCCGCACGTGCAGCTGCGTGATTGGGTCCATGATGCGTGCCCGTTCCAAATCTATAATGAGACCGTGATGTGAGATTAAGTCAGCTCCTATTATTGCCGTTCCAACGTCCGCTACTATAAAAGGCCATCGTATGTCTCGTCGTAAGGCCAAGTTAATTGTCCTTGAGCAAGTGTTGTCCGTATGTGTCAAATATTGTCGAGTTTGCCGCATATAACTTCATGGAATTAATTGTAAGTTTATTTTTAAAATCTCGTCGTTGCATGGCAGATATCGCCGAGCCTGTGTCAATCAGGAATTTTCGTCCGTTTTGTCTTGTCGAACACAAATAGGCGGTATTCTTTGTTTTGATGTATGGGGCTGCTGCCGATCGCCGCCCTCTCCGACGACAGCAAACTTAGTTTTCCGCGGCGGTTGTGTTTGTTTTTTCACACGGTGCCTGGCATTTGCGCGCTTTGTCTCCAAATTTCTTGTGATAATAGCAGTTATTGTTATTGTTATTGTTTGCTTCTCGACTTTTACTGCGTGAGCAAGAACGTTCTCGTTTGTTATTGTTGTTCATCTGTTGGCGTAAGGCCGTGAGATCGCGCGTTAACGTAGTAATAGCGTTTCTTAGATCAACAAGGTCAGAGTCGTTGGGCTTGTTATTATTTAATGTGTATACTTCTGTTGCGGCCGGTTTCATAATTTCGACGATTTTGTCGGCCTGTAACGTTAGTTTTGCGATATCTGTAGTTTTACTGATGACTAAATGTGCGCGTACTTGTTCGGGAAGATGCTCGAGAAACAGCGTGCGAAGCACCGATTTGTTGCATTGTCCAGCCGCGAGATTTCGAATTCTTTGCAGGAGGAGGCTTGGCTTTTCGTCGGACACGTGAGCTCGGGCGTGTTCCGTTTGACCACAGTACGATTCGACACCGATCGATCCGACACCAAATTATTGAACACAAAATTATTGGACACAGATTTATTCGACACC
>NW_018022187.1:0-2869 GCF_002006095.1 Pseudomyrmex gracilis
ATCTAGCGGGCCAAAGTGTGTTTTGTGACATATAAACTGTTAAATCTGTAGACATACTTGATAATGTAAGGTAGTCAATTTTCTTAAAAAAAATTTTTCCGTTTTATAAACATTTATTGTCTCGCCCGACTCGTTACACTGTTTTCTTTTATTGTAGAGAACCGTTTTCTCATTTGTGCAGTACATTTGACAAAAGTCATTATTCAGACATTTTACTATTTTTATGATAAAACAGGACGGTTCAGCATCCTTTTAACAGATTGTATTCTATCGGAACTACTAGCGGAAACTTGACAATAGTATACACACTCGCATCTTTACAATAGACGCTGTTACATATCTTTTAATAACTAGCCAGTTCTCCAGATTTACAGCAAATGGGAAATACAATCCGTGGGTCGACCAACTGCTTGCGTCCCGGAGACTTTTTAATATTAACTCGACGGGTACTACTTCTAACTGTGCGAACTTCGTTTGTACATCCGTGATGTACCTCATGACGCTTTCCACGTCGAACTCGAGTTCGGTGATTACGCTTCCTAGTTCCATAAAATACTCGGTTAATTCCGCCTGTTGTACGTAATCGTCCACTTTTTGAGGTATCTCTAATACCGCGTTTCTCAACTTATTTTCGTTTCTCTCGACTATTTCTTCCACGTTTTGTATGTGCCCGATTGTTGCGTTTACAACCTGCAACTGATTTTTAATCACATGTTGTAGCACCGTCTGTTTTTTACTCAACAACTCTATTTGCTCCGATATCTGTTTTTCATCGTCGGCGTCCATGGTGCCGAACAAAACTTTTGCGATGGAGCCCACCGCGTTTGCTAGTCCCCTTCGGTAACGCGTTGGTATACCCACGATCGTCCTTACGCGTCTGACTAGTCTTTCCACCTTTTGCAACCTTTGTCGCAACTCCGCGGTAAACCCTTCGCACAGTTCTCTATTCCTGCGCGTTATCGCCGTGTTTTCGCACGCTTTAGTTGTATATTCTAACATACGTTCCGTTTGTTCCGTTTTTGTGTATACCGTTGACACGTCCAGTCCTACAACTAATCTCCATTTTTCTCTGGCATAGAGCATCGTTCTGTACTTTTCATAATACAATACATGCCGGGATTGTGCCGAAATCTGCGTATGTGATATCCTTGATTTCCGGTTTCACTCCCCGCGACGTAACTGGTAAGTATTACTACTTTTACTAATAATAATTTTTTTTACTAAATAATAATTTCCTGTAAGCAGAACGTTTCACATTATATTTTATGTTGTTCCGCGAACGATGTCGCCTAACAGGTGGAACCGCGAGCGTCGGTCGTTCCGAGTTCGTTACTCTTGCCTAATTTTCTATAAAGGCCTTCAGCCTATTGACGTGCACATTTTCCGTGCGCCGTCTTGCTTTTACAATGTAAGTGACGCTTAACACTCTTGCTACCACCACATACGGTCCTATCCATTTTGACTCTTAGACCTGCCTCTTCTTCCTGTTTCATCATAAAGCAGGATCTTTTCTCCTATATCAAATGCTGCTGGCTTAGTTTTCTTATTGTAGTAGCGCTTGACTTTTTCTTTTTCTTCTTTGAATTTTTCTCGCGCTACTCGATTTGTCGCCCGTAATCTCTCTTTTAATTCTTGCGCGTAGTCTTCTAAATTATACTGCGTTGACGGTGATTTAATTAAGGCAGTCGGTAACTCCGCGCATCTCCCGTGCACCAACTCGAAAGGTGTGAACCCCGTTGCCGTGTGTGGTGTCGTATTGTACGCGAACATTGCGTACGGCACCCACTCGTCCCAATCCTTCTGATCCTCGTTCACGTAATGACGTATATATTCGCAGTGTCTCTTTCACTCTTTCGCGACGCGTTAACTTCTCCGTCTTTATGCTTACGTTCGTTATTTCACTTTCTGCCTCGCTCTCTTCTAATGCTTCAAGCTTAACACATGGTATGCTCATTTTCACCGTTCTTTCCGTGGTATTTACCACGCTTATTAGACAGAAATTTTTCCTTGGCTGTACTAAACAGCACCCTATAAAGACTCCTGGTTGCGTTTTTCCTGCCTGCACGATGCCGATTTGGTTACTATCTGTTTGTACGATAGTTTCACTTCGGGGTTGTAGTTCTATAACTTTATACGGACGCAGCTTTAACGTATTCTTTCCTAGCGAGAGTTTACCTGCTTCATAATCGTGCCTGGCATTATACTTTTTAATGAAATAATTTCCTAGAATGCCCTAGTTAATTGGAAAGTAGGTAGTTAATTGGAAAGTCGTCTCTCACGACATAAATCGGATGCTTGATTTCTCTATCTTTTAGCTGTATTGTCGCCATGACCTTCCTTATTACGCATGCTTGATGCCCTGTGACACCTGTCAACTTCTTTCTGTTTTTTCGGCTGGCGTCTTTTCTTTGAAATACTTTTTCTTAATCAACGACACTGTGGCTCCGGTGTCGTATAGCAATTCCGCTTTGCTTTTTCTTGTCTCTCTCATTGGCACGGTGACTATGTCCAGAACTGCTTGCGTAGCGTTTAACTCGGCTACCTGCAGCTCTGCCACACACTGACACGGATTTTTTTTTCCCGCTGTCTTCTTCTTCACTCGATTACTCGCTACTGTCACTTCGGCTTTTCTTTTTTTATCTTTTGCTGCATGTATCGCTTTGGCAGTTCCCTTTTTACTTTTCCTGCCGTTCAGTGACCAGCAATTTTCTTTGACATGTCCAGAGATGTGCAAAATAGGTATCCAAAGCCATTTGAAATAGAAAATGCAAAATAAGTAAAACTTTTCCATTTGAAAATGCAAAATGCAAAATGGTTTTAGATATCCATTTAAAATAGGAAATAGAAAATAGGCATTTTTAAAATGCTT
>NW_018022187.1:3069-4135 GCF_002006095.1 Pseudomyrmex gracilis
TTTTGTGAGGTCTCATAAGTAATCCTGTATACGAGAAAAGGCGTTTTATTGGCGCTCATAAAGCTTATAGATATGGAGTGAGAATAGCAGCGACGAGCTGTGAGCAAGATCTGAGAGACAGAAGATATACTTCTGTTCTGCTCATGTACTGTTTTTCTTTCTTTCATGTGCTTGCACAAGTGCCAAGTGATATACAAGATTTGTTTTAGTTCCTGAAAATAACCTGTAGAGTAGCAGTCAGTGCAAGGAAATAAAACAAACTAACGGTATTTTTTAATAGAATTAAATAAAAAAGTAGGTTGAGTGAAAAAATTATAAAGAAAAATAATCATCTTATTTTTGTAAAAACAAATATCAAAGATTTCTTGATGCTAAAAATTTTTAACGCTGTGATTAATCATAGTTTTACGCACGATTCTATGTTCGAACATATGAAAAACTAAGATATCTTTGACAATGACAGGATAAAATTGATAAACTGTATTACTGAAACATATGTTCAAATACATTTATATCACAAAGCTAAATTCTCAAGACGCTGGAAAAACACAATACATACGTCACAAATATTCAAAACTAATACATTTTTATAATCAATAAAATATATATTTAGTATATATATTTTATTGATGATAAAAATGTATCAGTTTTGAATTGTATTAGTTTTGAAGTATAATAAAATATATGTTAAAGTATAATATATGTTAAATATATATAATACATTTGTTAAAATATAAGAGACTATAATATACTTGTGTTTAAAGTATAATATATTTTTTTAAAAGTATAATATATTTTTCTTTTAACAAATAAAGCTTATTGAAGCTCGATAAGTTACTAAACTAAGAAATAATTACGGTCATCCGAGCCAATCGCAGGATGTTGTGCGGAAAACTACGTATATATATATATATATATGCATATATATATTTGTTCGAGTGTAAATTTTTACACGCAAGTTTTTTGAATTAAATATCAATTCTTAAAATTCATATTGGATGCTAGATTTGCATCACATATATGAGAGATCCCATCTACCCCCCTAACTAATTTTGAAAATATTGCG
>NW_018022187.1:5030-16103 GCF_002006095.1 Pseudomyrmex gracilis
ATTTTATTTCTCCACCAATCACATTGTATTATCACTGTAAACACTGATACATAATCTAGCGGAACTTTAGCAACTCTTGAGTTTGTTTTGTTATAGATAAAAAGAGCAGTAGAAGAAGTATTTATGTATATTAGTTTGATTGCGTTTCGATATTTACAGCCAATATTGCAAATCTATAGTACATATAATGTAAAGTATGGATTTAGTACTGGCAGTGAATATCGAAACGCAGCCTTTGTATATGTATATGAAAGGAAAACGAACAAATACGTAAAAAACAAAAATGGAAGTTAGACTGTATCTCAAGTAATTTTTTACAAGAAAATTGTATTTGAAATAGAAAATGGATAATCAAAGCCATTTAAATGGAAATGTAAAATAGGTTTTGAAAAAATATATTTTAAATATAAAATACAAAATAGGCATTTTACATTTTGCATTTCTATTTTAAATGCATCCATTTCAAATAATGCACATCTCTGGACATGTCCTGTTTTCTTACTACACTGCTTATCCACAGCGTTTACTTTGTCACTGCTCGGTTTAGGCAATGCCACTCTGTTTGATCGGCACTCTCTTCCGTAATATCCGATTTTTCCGCACTTAAAACACTTGTAGTTTTTATTGTTACTACGCGCTTGCGCTGGCACGCGGCTTTTTAACTTTATTCCCGCAGCCTTTTCCTCCGCGCTTGCTCCAGCTATTGCTTCCTGAAGCGTACCGTAACCACGCGAACGTACTATTAACTTAAGTTCTTTGCGTAAGCTTATTTGGAAATAGTGCAGTGCCTGCTCTTTTATTGTCACCAAAATTGTGCGCTTTTGTTCCGTGGTGCGTATCTTTCTCTCAACCATAGACTCATACAGCTCCATGGCAAGCTGGTTCACGCGCTGCCCGTAATTTAACGTGCTTTCCTCGTGTTTTTGCTTGAGAGAGCTAATTTCTATCTGCAATTCAGTCGTACCTTTTTTAGCTGAGTACGTATTTTCTATCTCGCTTTTTAATTGTTCGAAACTGTGGATATCTCGCGTTTCAAAGTCTAATAACGCTTGTCCTTTCAGTTTAGTGCATAATATTGCTTCTAACAAAGTCTTCTCGTCGACTGGATTTATACTCTTCATCGCATACGTACATGCTCTTAAAAACTCGCGTAACTGCGCCTGTGACTTCCCGTCGAACGTCGGTATCATGGCACGCGCCTCTTTCAGTGTCATGTAACCAAACAAGTGTGCGGTTTGATTACGTACATCGGTGGCCGTTCGCCCATACGTCACGTCGAACGCATCACCGCGCCCCGGCGGATTGTTGTCCCCGTGCGCTCGTGTACTATGGCGTTGTTCGCGTAGTTCACTTACGTGACAGGTTACCGTATCCATGCGTGCATTCATTAACTCAAAAGATCGTGTTAGCTGACGCAGCATTACGTCTACGGGGTCGTGTGTCTGCCCGCTCGGTCTCGCGGCCCCACGTCCCGCGGCACCTTTCGCACCTAACTTGTCTCGAATCCTGTCGATCTCCCGCTCGACATCTTCGCGAGCTCGACCTATGACCTGCTCGTCATCTACTTGTTCTATTCGGTCAGTATTCATTGCGTTACCTCGAAACAACTCGCTCTCGTACGAAACTAAAGAAGATCTTTGAGTACTACTGCTTGGAGTTCCACCGTTTTCAACTTTCTCGCGACTTATTATACCCCGTAAATGTCCGGCAATACTACCGTCTAAGTCAAACAGAAATTCTCTCTCTACAACAACGTTTGGATACAAATTTCGATTTTCCTTGCTTGCCAAATTTCGCCTACTTATTTCTGTTCCTTGATATAAGGACGCTGGCGCGGTTCTTGGTTCTCGCACCGGCAACAAACTTCGAAGTGTTTGTGCAACCCGCTCGGATTGTAATCCGCGTCGTCGCAAACGCCAATTACCAAACATAGATACATATATCGCTCGCGATTACAATTATTATTCGACTTACAGTAGTTGACCCATATCTCCGCACACAGTGGTTGTATATGTCGTGGTACTGCTGACTCAGCTTCTTCGCTGCTACCGCCGTTTCGCTTGTGTTGGCTGCCTCGTTGCCTTTGCTGCTTTTTTTGGCCGCTTCACTGCTTCTCTGGTGCCCTTCCTGGCCCTTTTGTTACAGCTACTTGACTGCTTGCCGCTTCCGGAATCTTCCGACGGTGGACCTTGAGCTCTTTCCTTCACTGCATCCAGCCATTTTTCTTTTCTCCGCCTTGTGCCACTGTCAGCTTGCGTTAGGTTAGGTCAGTATTGCCGTGTAACTTCGAGGCTGTGAGACTGTCTTTCCTTCTCTTTCGAACTCGTGGTTTGCAAGACACTTTTTAACTGACTGTATGTACTTTGTGTCTCAGGAGCAGTATTCAACGAAACGGGGGTCTTCGATATATATATTTTTTTATACTGTAATTAGTTTTTATGTATATACAGGGATTGGACAAAATAATACGAACACCATGCAATATAGTTTGTTGCATGTTGGCAACACTGCTTTTGTGTAAATAATTCGACGCGTATGTAATGCATAGTTTACGTGGCAGGTCTTGTAGGTTATATTTCAGTGTATTATACGCTTTGTTCTGCGACGGTTATAACAAGCAATCGGTGAAATGCGTGATCTCTCAGACTTCAAAGAGGGCAAATCGTTGGTGCTCGGTTAGCGGGAGCGTCTGTGACGAAAACAGCTGAACTGTTTAACGTCTCACGAGCGATAGTATCCACGGTAATGACAGCATACACCAAACATAGTAAAACATCATCGGCGAAGAGGAATAGTGGAAACCCAAAGGTAATTGACAGAGACCGACGAACATTAAAAAGGATTGTGGCCAGACAACATAAAACTACCGCGGCAAAAGTGACAGCAGAACTCAACGCTCACCTGAGTAATACTGTTTCAACAAAAACAGTACGGCGGGAGCTTCACAAAGCTAACATTCATGGAAGGGCTGCAATTGTATAGCCCCTTATAACGGAAGTCAACGCTAAGCTGCGAAAGAAGTGGTGCCACGATCATAAAACCTGGACATTTGATGATTGGAAGAATGTGGTATAGTCCGATGAATCATTGTTCACATTGTTTCCTACTAACGGTCGGGTTTATGTATGGAGAACCCTAAAAAAAACCTACGATCCGGACTGCCTGCTTCCTACAGTTAAACATGAGGGAGGTTCCGTTATGATTTGGGCGGCTATATCGTGGTATTCAGCTGGTCCTCTCATTCACATTACTGGCCAGATTACTGCAAATGAATATCTCGACATCCTCGATGATAAAGTTCTTACTATGACTAGCATACTACTGCCAAACACTGCCATATTCCAAGATGATAATGCGCCCATACACACAACCAAAAAGATTCAGTCTTGGTTTGAGGAGCATCAGAATATCATCAAACATTTTCCCTGGCCAGCACAATCGCCAGACCTCAACATAATTGAACCGTTGTGGAGAGTTTTAGAGCAGAGAATAAGAAGCAGATTTCCATCTCCAACATCATTGAAGTAATTGGCGGATGCTTTGGTAGAAGAATGGGACAATATTCCGTTGGAAACTATTCAGACACTCTACGAATCTATTCCGCGAAGAATTGCAGCTGTTCTACAAGCAAATGGTAGCCCAACACCTTATTAATAAATAAATATTGTGTATATGTCAGGTGTTCATATTATTTTGTCTAACCCCTGTATATATATTTTTTTAATACACCCCTTGGATTAAACTCAATCGTTTTTCTTTTTTTTTCTTTCTCACCCGGCGTCCGTTTCTTTGATCCAACCGGAATCTCCTGCAGAGTCCCGTCCTTGACACACGGAATGAGAGATCCCACCGCTGCCACCAAAATTTGTTGGATGTCGAGGAGGTTGGTCGGTGAGAAGAACAAGTTCTACTGTTGAACTTACTTAAATATCTTTTATTGCTCCTTAGATGTTCTTTTCTTTACAATGTTCTCTACACAGCTGTTTCTCACTGCGGTAGACTCTACCTAAGACGTAGCCTAAGGCCTGGTTTATACGGGCAATAACTGTTAACTTATGCCGGAACCGGTAAAGTTTAACTATATGATTTTAATACTTCTGTTTATACGAAATTGCCGGGTGCTGGTAACTTATGCCGTAATCGTAAAGTTAAGGCCTAGTTTATGCGGGTAATAACTGTTAACTTATGCCGGAACCGGTAGAGTTTAACTATAGGATTCCAATACTTCTGTTTATAGAAGTATTGGAATCCTATAGTTAAACTCTATTGCCGCGCATTCGGCAATTTCGTATAAACAGAAGTATTAAAATCATATAGTTAAACTTTACCGGTTCCGGCATAAGTTAACAGTTATTGCTTGCATAAACCAGGCCTAACTCAACTTTAACTTTAAGGGAATACGGCCATACGGCGTAATGCAAGCGGAAGATGTGGACATGTGAAAAACAGCGCGAAACAATGAAGACATGGAGACAGATATACACTTAATAACTTTAGTGGAACGATTTCCACACTTACACGATAAAAAATATGTAAAATATAAAGACCGGACGGTTGTGGATAATTCGTGGCAATTTATAAGTGGAGAATTAAAAATACCAGGTAAATACATATTATAATGTAATACATTGCACATGCACGCATACACAATATAAAAATAGTATAATATAAAATTTAGAATAAAGTAAATAAAATATACTACTTAATTAAAATATACAAAATACGGCAAGTAAAAAAGCTTGGTTAAGTTAGGTTAACTTAATAATAATATAAATGCACTAATATTTTATTTCAGCTGCTGATTGTATTAATCGATGGTTGGCATTACGGAATAGATTTTCTAAAGAAAGAGCTAAAGAATCTCCTTCAGGATCAGGTCTGCAAACAGAATGGTCATTAATGAAGTATTTAGCATTTTTACATTCTGTCGTTAAAAAACAACGAACGTTTGGAAATATTATAACAGAAGATGAATCAAACTCTTCCTGGAAATTGCAAAAATTGGATTCACAGAGACCTACAACACCAAGCACATTTACACCACAGAGACTCACAACACCAAACACATCTACACCACAGAGACCCGCAACACCAAACACATCAACACCACAGAGATCCACAACACCAAGCACATTTACACCACAGAGACTCATAACACCAAACACATTTGATCCAAAGAGATTTAAAAATCAAAAAAGAAAGCTATTTTCCGACGTTGAAGATAAAAAAAAAAAAAAATACTCTAAATGCAGTAAACGATTCTTTAAAATATTTTTGTGATTCTTTGTATGGAGACTTAAAAAATCTTAGTAAAAAAGATTTAATAATTTGTAAAATTGAGATTATGCAAGTAATTTCCAGATATACACAGTAGAGTTTATAAAAATGTTTATAATAATGTTTGTTAATAAAACTGTGTTTATAATAAAAAATATACGTTAATTTAATATAATACTATTTAAATAATATAATAAAGTATATTATATAATAGAGTACATTATATTAAGAAGATGTATAATAATAACTGTAAAATATAGTTTATTTTTATATAAAGAAATAAAATAATACATAAATTTTTATAGATAATGCATAAGTTCTTATTATGTATTCAATTCTTATCATTTATTTATATTACTCTTTATTTATTTACATTACTTTTATTTATATATATAGTATTTACTTATATTAATATACATAGTGCATATTTATATTATTATACGTATACTCAACTTTGACATAATAGCATAATTTAAAGAAAAAGCAATTGGGATAATGTCACTTATATAAAATTGTCAGTCTTTCTGAAATAATAAAGTAATTTTTAATAATAAGAAATATATTATTAGTATATAAAAACAGTGTGTCATAAAAAATTACAAATTACCTTAAACAGTTCTGTTTTATAAAAACAATGGAAATATTGATTATGAATTATATCTCATATATTATATATCCCAGCTTATATATATATATATATATATATATATATAAAGTCTTTCTTATCAGTCCTTCTGAAAAATAAATAGTTTTTAATGATAACAAATATATTATTATTGTATGTAAACAGTATGTCAAAAAATTATTTTACACAGCTGTTCTGTTTTATAAAAACCTTGGAAATATTGATTATGGATTATATCCTCTAAAAATATAATCCCATTGCCAAGAAACTGCTCCTTCACTAGAAAGATAGTTTGCCATCTTATCTCGTAGTTCTGGAAAGATTGTTTGATCCTAAGCGTCCAATTCTTTTAAAACTATCCATATGATTGTCTCTAAATGCCTGGTATAATATTTCAATCGGGATGAACTACATCAATAAGAGATGTTGGACAATATGCTCTTTCGTGCATAGAAATTTCTTTTTCAGAAATACGTAAAAAATTATGTAAACACACTGTAGCCGCAACAATTTTCTCGACAGTTTCTACTTCAGCAATAATATTATTTCGTAATATTTGCCATCTTGATGACAGAATGCCAAATGCACTTTCAATTGTTCGTCGTGCTCTTGACAAACGATAATTAAAAATTTTTTTCTGTATATGTAAATTCTTCCCTGGATAAGGTCTCAAGATATAAGATTTTANTGGAAAAGCTTCATCTCCTACAAAATAATGTGGAACCATAGTATTTGTATTCGGCAATAAGGAATCTGTTGGTAACTATATTATGCCGCATTCCAGTGCTCGTCCAAAGGTTGACTCGTTAAAAACACCTGCATCATTTTGTGAACCAAAAGCTCCAATGTCGACAAGTGTAAATATATAATTGGCATCACAAACAGCCATCAGTACTGTGGCGGTCAAAAAGACCACCACCAAAAAATAAAGTTACGTACGGCAGGACGCGCAGTTCGCGCGCCGTCGCTACGTGGCGCATGACCGCAAGTGTCGCGCGGAAGTACCTATTGCCGCGGCGTCTACATATATGGACCCGCTCGGCGCATATCTATCGCCGAACAGTGAGCGGCGCCGAAGCAGGAGACCAGCAGCATTAATCCCGAAGCACCTAACAACGCTCCAGCGGTCCAGATAACCAGGCCAACGCCTCCACGATCCCCAGGGGTACACCTCGGAGCGGTCTTCATCTCGGAACCATTTGGAGTGGCGAAACCAGAGGCAGCCAATCAGAAAGCGGAATCCACTGGACCAATAGAAGAATCGTTCCGGCCGTGGATACTCCGACCTCACAACATACCCTCGCCTCGGCGGACGCGGCCTCCTAGAGCCCTGCTGGCACAGTGGGACATCAGGGTCCGGAGATACACGTCGCCTAGAGACAGCCTGGTTCTTCCACCGCTCATATTACCGATATTTTCTCCTCCACGCCAGAGGATTCACAAGTCGACGCAGACACTTCCCCTACCTCGCGTACATAGAGGGGTGCAGGAAGAACGACTGGTATATAAAGAGCAGTCCACGCAGTCGAGCGACAGTGAATGGAAACGATCGCCGCGGAAAACTATCTCTACAGCAGTACAGACCGAGATCACCGGCGAAATCATCCCGCAGTGCAAACCGGAGAAGAAGCGGCAGCATAGAGAAAGAAGCCGTTCCAGACATCGATCGCCCAGTACCAGGAGAGCTCACTCTCGCAGCAGACGAGATCGATCACGGCATCGCAGAACCCGACGGAGAAATCCGGCACAATCAATTATACAAACCGGCTCTTATCAGAGCCAAGTATACCTTGTAAATAATCTGTAAATACCTCGGAATAAAAACCTAATTTTTGGAACACCGATCTTCACTAAAAGAATCACACCTCGGCCGCCATCCTTTTTGCTGCTATCACCACTGCTGCTGTCCACTATCGCTGCTGACCTAAACGCACAACGCCACTAAAAGTACGATGGTAAATCTTTTTTTATAATTGAAATAAGCACTTCCAGATTTCTTCGGAGCCTGAATAGTTATGTGCTTCCCATCTATAGCACCACAACAGTTGGGAAGATTCCATTGTTCATAAAATTCCTTACTCTTTTCTTGCCAATCTTCGATTGTTGGTGTTTTTAAACAAATAGGAGAAAGAACTTCCCAAATAGCTGCACAAGTTTCACGAACGATTATTGATACAATTGCTTTTCCTATCAGAAACGACCATGCTACTACTTGCATANTGCAGCCTTGTGCTAGATAACTGAAGTTACAAATAACATATAAAACATTATATTTAAAAATGACTTTCTGATACGTAAAATAATCAATCTTGTATAATTCTTATAATATTTATACTTACAATGATGTAATAACAAGTCTTTGTTCAGGAAGTATTGTGTTGTGAATGTTGCACTTGACTAGTTTNTGTTGAATAAGATCCAATAATTTATAAAAACATTCGGGCAACATTCTAATATATTTTAAAAACAGTTCTTTATCAACTCTTTTCATGTCATAAAACAAATTATGAAAATGTCCTTTACGTATTCTTTTTTTATTTCTTGGACGTACACTCCACCGACCTTTTCTTCTTGCGACTTTTTTCTTTTTTGTACAATATGCTAAACCAATGATTGTCAAAAACATCCCACATGTTATTACATTATTCATTGTATTACACTTTAACAAATAAAAAATAATAAAAGTAATAAATTTGTAAACACAGTTTCTCTCGCTATTTTTCAAAAAAAGTTCTACTTGGCGCTTGCAATGATAACGAACGTAAGATTGGATTTGGTGAAAAACGATGTTCTGTCGTATTGGTCGATTTGCTAGATATAACCATAATGCGATTGGACAATGTGAACGCAACTTACGCTCACGAATTTACTCAAAGTGTAAGCTAAATTATACGCATAAACGCGCCTTCCATGTTCGAGCTGTCCGCGATAGAGAGCATCACAACTAAGATCTCTGTCTTTGTCTCGTCGTCGCTGATTGGTTGAATATATACGAGTACAGTCTAAGACAAAAGAACAACGAAAAGTAAAGAATGACTGCGTTCAGCAGAAATCAGCGCTTACGAGTGCAGTCCAAGACAAAAGAACAACGAAAAGTAAAGAATGGGTGTGTTTAGCCGAAGTTAGCGCTACGTAGCGGCTTCATGTAGCAGTTGCAATTGCTGCGTTACTTCTGCTTGACAGTATTGCTACGCGCAGCATGTTCTAAGTAGTGGCCGCCATTTACAATAATACCGTCCCAATTATAATACTTTGACACTTTTTTTGCCATTTTTATAATTAATTAAAAAACACAGTTTAGCAACCGAAGAATACAACGGCGATTTGTATACAAACATATTTGCGCTTACAAAAAGCGCTGCGCGTAGCAATACTGTCCAGCAGAAGTAACGCAGCAATTGCAACTGCTACATGAAGCCGCTACGTAGCGCTAACTTCGGCTAAACACACCCAATGACTGCGTATTAGCAATTGCTGAGCGCTGATTTCTGCTAAATGCAGTCATTCTTTACTTTTCGTTGTTCTTTTGTCTTAGACTGTACTCGTATAAATTTCAACCAATCAGCGACGACGAGACAAAGACAGAGATCCTAGTTGTGATGCTTTCTATCGCGGATAGCTCGAACAATAAAAGGCGCGTTCCATATTATAGTTCAGTGCTTCTGACTTCTGACTTATTATTACTAATATCTTCTAATTTATTATTACTAATATCTTATTGTAGAAGATCCTTTATAGTTAGTCTACAATAAAAGTAGTAAGGAATAAAGAGTAAAGTAATTTTTCGGTGAAGAAACAACGGGAATAACGAAATGAGCAATTCTCTTTTCCCATTTTGCACTGACTACTGCCTTACTGTTAGCCAATGAAAGACGTGTGTTAAAAAATGCGAAATAATGGGTGCGTTTAGACAACTCAACGGTTGAGAGATAATCATTTATGATAGGACTATTCTTCAAAATCTGCTGCTGTTCCAAAAGTATGATCCAATCAGAAGTGATTATCTCTCAACCGTTGTGCAACTGTTGAGTTGTCTGAACGCACCCAATTACTTGTATAGACAAAAATGAAATACCTCCAAGAACCTTACTTCTTACTCTATACTGCTTACTCCCATTGTAGACGGCCCTTTAAAGAGCCGTCTACAATGGAGAGTTGTAGGCCGTAACAGTAAGAAATTGACAAATCACAGACAAAGTACAGAAGAATAATCGATTGTGATTTGCCAATTTCTTACTATTACGGCCTACAACTCTCCATTGTAGACGGCTCTTTAGAGTTGTGGCACATACAAATATAAGCAATAAGACTTTGTTTGCGTTCCGATGTTCACTGCCAGTACTGAAAATCTATACTTTACATCACATGTGCTCTACATTTCCAGACTAGCAGTGAATATCGGAACGCAGCTTTAAACAGTAAGCGAATTAACCAATCACAGTCGAGCAGTAACAGCCTTATTGCTTGACTGTGATTGGTTGATAAATATGCTTACGTTTTTTGAGTAATTTCCGAGTGTTTCCAATAAAGTACACAAATGATACTGTATAATGGCCTTCACACATAAAATTACTTAAGACGCAACCGTAAAAAAATTGACCAATCAGAAATTTACGTCCAAAAGTGATGGCGACATACTTTACATTCTGATTGGTCAATTTTCTTACGGCTACGCTTTACAATCTTAAGTAATTTTATGGGCGATGGCCTTAAACCGAAGCACAAACTTTTGCATAACGCATAACGCATAAAACATAAGTAAATCAACCAATCAAAGCCTTCTAAAACAAAAAGTAGAGATGAAAATGGAAGACTGAATTGGTTGATTTTCTTATGTCTTATGCGTTTTTTTATGCGTTATAAAAAAAAGTCAAAAATCTGTGCTTTGGCCTTAGCACACTTCAACCAATATATAAAACACATATATTGGGCAGTGTTGCTGCGAAGTCGCGTTTTCGCGCATGCGCACTGTGCTGCTAGAAGAATGCAGTAATGTACATATATATGCACGTAAATGAGGAGCACCAACATGTACAGTTTTGGCGGGATCTCGCAGTAGGTAGGGACTGAGAAGGTTAAAGAGCGTAGGATAATTTTAATTATAATAATTAATTATAATGATATTACTAATTATTTTTGTTGCTGAGTTTATTTGTTTTAGATACGTGCCT
>NW_018022187.1:16493-22621 GCF_002006095.1 Pseudomyrmex gracilis
TCTTTACAGAACCTTAATAATGTCGGAGTTAGTACGGCAGTAATGCTACATTTAAAGGCGCATGCGCGAGAACACAGCTTTTACGGGAATCTAATTGGCTGTACAGTGCGCATACGCGAAAACGCGACTTTGCAGCAACACTGATATTGGGAGTACAAATTTAGTTCAAAATGGGGAGTACTAAAATAGTATCCCAATAAATTGAGAGTACAAAATTAGTTCGGTCCGTTTCCAAAAAATGGCTTCAGCTATTGTGAATGGTTCATAGTGACAGCTGATTTTGGCCACAAAATATACAGTAGCGCAATTCTCCCGATTTTATGAAGCCAGCAATAACGCGCATGCGTGAAGTTGGCTAGTTTAAAGGCCATCACACATAAAATTACTTAAGACCATATATGTAATACTCCTATATTGCTAGTCGCGTATCTTCGCAATGAGAGGCACGGGCTGTGTTCAGTTAAGCAAGATGGAACGAACTAATGCAGGAAATGCAGGAAATACAGGAATTGAAACTAATGAATTACTGTATTTCCTGCATTTCCTGCATTAGTTCGTTCCATCTTGCTTAACTGAACACAGCCACGAGGCCCGAGAAAAAGAGACGCACGTAGTCCAAATATGGGCATAGATGGTCGAGCGTCATTATGCGCAGGCGCATCTACCAAGTGAGTGCGAGCGAGACAAAACATTGGAAAGTGAGAGAAAGAACGCGAGAAAGAGAAATGCGCAAGCGTGCTTGAATGTTCACCGCATGCGCACAAAGCAGCTGGAGAGAGAGGCTACTATATTGTCTGGACCGTAACGGTGAGCTTCAGGTCAGCACCGTACTAGCAATATAGGAGTATTACATATATGCTTAAGACCGTAAGACGTGGCCGTAAGGAAATTGAAGGCCATCACATATAAAGAGCCGTCTACAATGGAAAGTTGTAGGCCGTAACAGTAAGAAATTGACAAATCACAATCGATTATTCTTCTGTACTTTGTCTGTGATTGGTCAATTTCTTACTATTACGGCCTACAACTCTCCATTGTAGACGGCTCTTAAAATTACTTAAGATCGTAAAACGTAGCCGTAAGAAAATTGACCAATCAGAAATTTACGTTCAAAAGTGATGGCGACATAATATACATTCTGATTGAACAATTTTCTTACGACTACGTCTTAAGCCCGTTCTACATTGATTGCAAGCGCAAACACAAGATATAGATCTCGTAGAATTGACCAATCACGCTGGTCAATTGGCTGATTTGATCAATACAATTAGTCACTTCTACCAGATCTGGTCCTTGCGTTTGCGCTTGCGATCACTGTAGAACAAGCTTTACTAAAGTAAGTTTATGTGTGATGCCTTGATCAATCAGAAATTTACGTCCGAAAGTAATGGCGATATACATTCTGATTATATATTCTGATCGATTTTCTTACGGCCACGTCTTATGGTCTTAAGTAATTTGATGTGTAATGGCCTTAAGGCCTATCTACATTTAGATGTAGACGCAGATCATAATTCGAAGATCTCACGGAATTGGCTCATTTGACTAACGTGATTAGTCAATTTCATGAGATTTGCGACTCGTGTCTGCGTTTTATGTCGATAAACCTTTCTACGATAAAGCGATCTGAACTACTCTCGTACTTTATTTTTTGTCTTGTTTTGCTCTCTTTTTTTATTGGCAATAAGAAAAATACAATTATATATGTTGAAACAAATTTATGTGTGCAAAATGTGAAAAAAAAACAATAAGAACACACAAAAAAATTCACAAAATCACCATAATTAACTATATATATACATCGTTACAAGATAAAAACTTAAAAAAAATTATTTTTATATAATTACTTTTATAAAAAATAATTTTATTAAAAGTTATGTGCTAGTAAAAAAACTTTATATAAATAATTTTATAAACAAAATTTGCTCAAAACCTAAAATAAAACATTTGTATATATATACAAACTGTATTATTTTTATTTAATAAAAATATATATAATTACAATAGTTTTACAAAAGATACAAAATATAGATTTTTAATAAAATACGAAAATTTTATATTTCAAATTTTTTATTTTATATTTTTAAAGTATATTCTGTTTATGAAAGTATTTATAGTTGTTGGTAATAGCATAATAACTTTTAGTAAAGGTACTTTTTGTAACGTTAACTTTGTTTAAGTTCTTATCTTAATAATGTATATACATATATATATATATATATATATATATATATATATATCAAAGAGAAGCCTGAGAGCGGCTATGTCAAGGCCATCACACATAAAATTACTTAAGACCAACCCTGGCTAGTCGCGTATCTTCGCAATGAGAGGCACGAGGCCCGAGAAAGGGAGACGCACGAAGTCCAAATATGGGCATAGATGGTCGAGCGTCATTATGCGCAGGCGCATCTACCAAGTGAGTGCGAGCGAGACAAACCATTAGAAAGTGAGAGAAAGAACGCGAGAAAGAGAAATGCGCAAGCGTGCTTGAATGTTCACCGCATGCGCACAAAGCAGCTGGAGGGAGAGGCTACTATATTGTCTGCACCGTAACATTGAGCTTCAGGTCGGCACCGTACTAGCCAGGGTTGCTTAAGACCGTAAGACGTATCCGTAAGAAAATTGACCAATCAGAATGTATACTATGTCGCCATTACTTTCGGACGTAAATTTCTGATTAGTCAATTTTCTTACGACTACGTTTTACGGTCTTAAGTAATTTTATTTGTGATGGCCTTCATTGTAGTTTCTTACAACGGTTTCAACCGCTGGTTTTAGCCGTATTTCCACAAAAGTGGAACTCAAAGGCCGTTCTCCATAAAACTCAAGTCGCAGGTCTCATGGAACTGATCAATCACGTTGATCGATTGGCTGATTTGACTCTGCAATTGGTCAATTCCACGAGATCTGATACTTGCGTTTAATGTAGAACGGCCTTTGAGTTCCATTTTTGTGGAAATACGGCTAAAACCAGCGATTGAAACCATCGTAAGAAACTACAATGGCATGGCCGCTCTCAGGCTTCTCTCTGATATATACAGGGTGTCCCAGAATTGGTTTAACATCTCTTGTAAGCAGGTAGAAGGAATAACACTGAGTCGAAAAGTCCTATACCATTTTGCTAGATTCGCAATAGTTACTGAGATTTTAATTCACAAAGATCCGCGAATAAGCGTGCATCAGGTTGTCTTACGCGCGGAGAACAGTCCGGCGCGCTTCGCACAATTACATTTTAATATGTATATGTTACAGTATATGCTGTTATATTAGCTCCTCCCATATGTCGCTATGGATAACACCGTTAGCGCGCGAAGCGCACTGGGCTGTCTTACGCGCGTAAGACAGCCCGATGCATGCTTATTCGCGGATCTTTGTTAATTAAAATCTCAGTAACTATTGCGAATCTAGCAAAATGGTATAGGACTTTTTGACTCAGTTTTATTCCTTCTACCTGCCTACGGGAGTCGTTAAACCAATTCTGGGACACCCTGTATATATATATATACACACAATTTTAATTGCAAATACTTTTAAAATATACAAAAAAATATACAAAAAATATACTATTTATTTACAAGAATGTAACGTGCGAAAAAAAAAGATTTATCCCAAATAACCATATGTAACGGAGCGTCGTTCGTCGATAAATCTACGCTTCAGCAAAATTGGCGAGCAGGTTTTTGATTCGTCCCGCGTCACAACCTCGTGTAACGCAGTACGACGAATCGCTCTAAAATGTAAATTTATCGACGTATTTTCTCCTTGTTTTTTCTCTCTCTTTGCATTAACATTTCCCTAACGCTATTGAAATTAATTATGCGGAAGGTTGCGGAATTGAGAGTTATTCCCTTGATTTTACATACCTCCCGCGCGCTACCGACCGGAGTACAAACTACGTACGCGTAAAATTTTGGGCCACCGGATACGAACAATTCGATGTAACTACCGCGCCCGTAGTTTTCGAGCTCGTCCATCATATTGCCCAGGAAATTTCCCGTACGCGGTTTGTATTTGTCGGGTTTACCGCTGCTCACATAAATACACGAATCTGTATCGTAATAAAGAATGCGTTTGCCTAAACGTTCTAAATATTCGTACAATTTCAATCGCGCCTGTGCCGTCGTGTACGCCGTTATTATCACGTTGACAATCGGGAAGGGTACGACTGCCTCGTCCCGCATTCGCCACGAAACATATATTACCTCATCGTTCACGGGTTGCATCGTGCTCGAGGCTTGACAATAGTGATGCAAAACGTTCCTGCGACTTTACCACATCAATACTCGTCAGGTTCGATCATTGCCCGAATTTTCCCCAAAACGAATTGAGGCACAGCTCCGCGACCGAGCGTAAGCCTGGATTTTGCACGATGTTTGCTCTATCTAGAGCATACCCACGACTGCTTTGTATTCTCGAAGATATCGCTCTTTAGTTTCCTCATCCACGCATTCGTTCGGCCAACGGCTCGCCTCTTGCTTCAATTTGAGGAAACAGTTAATGTATTTGGTAAATAATCCTCCTGACGGGTATCAGCGTCGTATCGGCTCGTCTCGTATTGCCATATCTCGCTCACCGCAGTCACGAAGTAACTTTTCTCCACAACTTTGCGTAATTTGCACAATATCCACACACCTTCAAATTCGCGATCGCGCGGATTATCGTGCGAGCACCGAGTCTGCGAGAAGTTTTCGCAGCAGCTGCAGCACAAGGCGAACATCAGTTTGCCCTGCACGCGGTACGGGAGTACAGGGTAAAAGAGATTGCGCGGAGGGAGCACTCTACAGCGCACAAGCCCCTCGACCGCAGAAAAATCGACACCGGCATCGCTCCGATGAGCAAAGCGCGCTCTTTCTCTCCGACGAGAATTTTCGGATGTCCAATCGAGAAAGCACCGGTTTTCAATACGTAAGGATACAGAGAACACACGTCTACGTAACGTATTTTCTCCGTACCCGTAACTTCGCGCCAAATCGCGATGTTTCCCGTTCGACCGCCGAAAAACGTGTCGCGCGGTAAGAGCGGTTCAGCTGCGAGTATCGGATGTTGATCCAAAAATGTTCGCATTTCCCGATTTTTCCGCATATCGCGATCAAAAGCGCACTTCCATTTCTCCGTCACGATGTAGCCCCGTGTGCGAAGACGCCATGACGTTGTCAGCGTGCGTTCGTATCGTGAGTTTATCGTATCGTACGCTTCGCGTTCCCCTGTAGAGAGACGTTTGTCGCGTTCTGTTTTAAAACACGCGGGACACCCGTGCCAAAAGCAGCCGTGGTATTGCAACACGTAACGCTCGCCGTTTGTCGTCTAAGGATGCCGATTTTTTTCCAAAGAATCGATTTTTGTGAATCGATTCGAATCTTTGTGCAAAGAATCGACTCGTAAAAAGATCGAGCGTAAAAGATCGATTCTCATGAGATTGATTCGTTATAAAGAAAAGAATTTCGAAACTGATTCTAAACTTTTTAAAGTACAAAACACAAATAAAAATCTGGTTGATACCATAGTGTAAGATAATTAATAATAATTTCAATAATGAAGAATAATAAATTAAATAATGAAAATTTTAATTCAAAAAACTTTATTTGAATACAAGTGTAAATACATATTATATTATTAGTAAATACATATGAAAAAATACATAGTATATTATTTTACATATATATTTTTTTCACATTAAATGTAGTACTGTAGTTAAAATGATAAAATTACATGTCCCAAAAAAGATTATCTAATGATTTAAAAAAAAGTAACTTGTACAGTTTTTCTCCTGACAATCTGTTTCTGTTATATAACTATAATGGATAACTCTATTCTATTGAAAACAATGATTTGTACTACTTATAGCCCAGCAGCCGTTAATCAGTGCATGTTCCAACCTTTGACTATATAAACATGGACTGCCAGTTTCCCCCACTTTTCTCTTTAAGCAATGTATAAGCAGCGTAGGTAACATAGATAAGAAATAGGCACCGCCTTTGAGCCAAAAAGCGGGAAATTCAAATATAGTTTGAGAAAGTAAGTAAGGTAAAAAATGTAAATGTGAAACACAATTACTTGTACAAACAAATTTAATATAATTTAAATAGAATTTGCCATAAATAATAATAATAATAATAATAATAATA
>NW_018022187.1:22724-25819 GCF_002006095.1 Pseudomyrmex gracilis
CTAAATATAACGATATAAATAATTTTATTAATGCATACTTGTGGTTTTCTAACACATCTAATTCTTTAACATGGTCTTCAAAATTTGAAAACAAAGTATGCATATTGGGAACATTTCTTGTACTTTCTTGTAGGTTTAAAGTGACAATTGCATCAATCCACTGCTCCTTGAGTACAGGATTGCTTGGGAATCTGAAAATTTAGAATACACAATACGTATGAGATTAATATAAATGATAAAATCAGTTTAAAATAGTAAAGAATTGAGCTACAAAAATCAGTACATACGCAAAAAAATTGAAGCTGGTATCATTTTCCTCGTGTTGTCGTTTATATTTTGTGCTTCTGCAGCCTTCTATAAAACAGTAACGGACCATATTGCATTAGTTTTAGAGATCACTGATTTTTTTTTATTGCATTTAGCAAAATGCAATCAAATGAGTAGTTTAGTGTTCTTCTTCTTCTTCGCTTAAATAGCTATTGATTCCTGCTCGTAAGGAGTATACGCCAGTCTGGGTTGTTAAGATATATAATACTGGTGACACTGAGCAAGCTGGGCTACAATCTTATCTTGTGTCCGGTGAGAACGATCCATCGTATAAAGTCAATCTAAGAGTCTTCGATACAATCGTTATCGACTTAATAATATACAGAAGTCTTGATGTAATTATTGCTAGTAGTACTGTTACAATATCTGGTGAAACAATCACCGAAAAAATCTACAAATAACAACTTCATATCAACGCACATTCGACCGTTACAAAAGATAAACACACGTAAAAAGGACCACGTGTCGCGCGACGTGACGTCACGACCTATTAGTTATTGGCCCAAACTCAGAGTGCGCTGTACAATGTCGTCTACGGTCAGATCTCCCGACTAGCAGTCCACGTTTATATAGTCAAAGATTCCAACTTGCACAAGAAAACTGTGGTGATGAAATGGCAGTGGGGGAAAATTAGGTGCGATTGGCCATTTCATAGAAGAGCAACCAATTACAATACAAAATATGTAACTTACAGGTATCAATGGGTAGTACAGTGCGGAGCACCNTATCGTGCGCCGTGAGGAGAAGTAGTTCTCCTCCGGCCGCCTCCTACTACCAGCGGCCCGAGATTTAATCCACATACCCAGCAAACAAAATGATGGCAACGTGCCGGCATTATGCAAGCATGCTTTCCATGGTGTGCTGTCTCTGTGACTGCCAGATACAGGTCCATCTGGCAAGCATCGCGACGACACGTTATGCTCAAAACTATGCAACCTTTAGCAGAATGCACTTCAGAATGCCGGCAACATGCAAACACACAAGTCTTGATCAGTACTAAATCCTGCTTTTAGGTTAGGTTAGGTTAGGATTTTTCAGTTAAAATATAAATAAAACAATTTTAAAAATAATGAATGAAATAAATTCGGTTGTAGGAGCCGTTTGCAGGATATTGTGCAGGATATTGTGTTTATATACTTCGAAATAATTTTTTTCTACCTCCATATAAGATGCTGGATTTGCATCACATATATATAAAGAACCCCGTATACTCTCGTAACTAATTTTAAAATATTGCGAAAAAAAACTCCTCAGCCAGGAGTCGAACCTGGAATCTCCGGTTTTCCGGGCCGTCGCCTTCCCTGTTAGGCTACCGAGGCGAGATATATATGTGTATACATATATACATATTTAAGCACATTCTCTGCATAACATCCTACAAACGGCTCCTACAACCGAATTTATTTTATTCATTAGTTTAAAGACTCCTGATCCCAAAGAATCTTCTTCTTATTATTATTAATTCAAAATTTACGCTGGTGGAAGATGGCGTTATTATCAGATTAATATTCGATAGATGTGCTAAGTATTGCGAAACAAACTCCAATTGCCTCGGTAACCTAACAGGGAAGACGACGGCCCGGAAAGCCGGAGATTGCAGGTTCGACTCCTGACTGAGGAGTTTTTTTTCGCAATATTTTAACATTAGTTAGAGGGTCCTTCATATATATGTGATGCAAATCCAGCATCCTATATGGAGGAAAAAAAAATTATTTTGAAGTATATATGTGTATACATATATATATATATATATATTTAAGCACATTCTCTGCACAATATCCTGCAAACGGCTTCTACAACCGAATTTATTTCATTCATTAGTTTAAAGACTCCTGAGCCTGAAGAATCTTCTTTTTATTATTAATTTAAAATTTTAAAAATATTTCTTTATTTAGAATATATTCAATATTTATAATATACATAAATTTATAATATACATAATATTTATAATATATATAAAGTATTTATGATACATATATTTATATCCTTATATTATGTTTCATTATATTATATTCTTATATCTAAATTGCTGAGCACAGAATTGCAGAAATGCACATACAGCTTCTTTCGTATAATACAGTGTAGCCTCGTCTTTTGTTCGACTATAAAACTGATGCACACCAACTAAAAGATTTTGAAGAGGTTATATGTAGAAATATCACTACCTTATTGAAAATAGAAATTTCTACATATTCATACATGTACTTACAAATTTATGTTAAAATGTGTATATAAGTCAAATATATATAAAATTATAAATGTGTGTGTGTGTGCGTATTTACTTTATATACCCAATAGAATATATATCCAAATTGCTGAGCACAGAATTGCAGAAATACACGTAGACCTTCCTTCGTACAATATAGTGTAGCCTCGTCTTTTGTTTGACTGTAAAACTGATGCACACCAACTAAAAGATTTTGAAGAGGTTATATGAAGGGTGGTTAGAAGAGGTTATATATATATTAATGAGGTTATACCCAGATAGCACACAATGTTCTATGTATATTCTTATAAAGTGCAAATGTTCTTAACTTTGGAATATTCGGATCGANTATTATATAAATATACGTTGAATATTATAGTAGAAAATCGTATATTCATAATGAAAAAAGAACGTTCTTAGAATATTTGTCGAGTTTATTTATTGCACATATGTAGTGCACATGCGCAGAACATTAATAAGAAAGCAGTGAAGTTTCTGGTCATACATATATTACATTTACCGTGACTAAGTAGTTTGCACGATACATACGTAGCAAAAAGAA
>NW_018022188.1:0-3776 GCF_002006095.1 Pseudomyrmex gracilis
TTATATACCCATTTTCAAAAGCTTTATATAGTTTTGTATATTTATTTGCTTCTGTAGAAGCGCTTTTAATGTTGTGCAGTAAATAAAATTAAAAAATAAAAAAATTTAAGTTATAAAAACGTCGGTTTACAGGTCTCTATAGTCGGTATCCAGTACCGCCTTAACTGATAATAAAACTAAATTTCTCAAAAAATATAATAATGTCAGGTAAACTAAAAATGCATAAAATTTATATAAAGTAAATCGAAAAATATTATAATAAGATATTATCATAAAATATTATAATAAAATTTTTAGTAAATAAAATATTTAACTAAATTTTTTTTACGATATCTTGTAATTATATTGTGTACATATATTATAGTAATATAAATCTTTAAATAGAGACATTAGAATGGTTTATTTTGCATAATTTCTATTTATTATTTAAGTTTGTTATCTAATTATTCTATCTACTCATCTATACTTTTCTTAATTTGTGTTAGGTAATGGAACCTTTGGCACGTACTAGATATTTTGCAAGGTGATACAGGAATATATATGGGATACTTATTACCAGTTCTAACTACATTACAACAAAAATTAGAAACTCTCAGTAAATCCAATCTAATAAATTGTCATTCACTAATTTTAGCTATCCAGCAAGGTTTAAATAAAAGGTAAATCAGTAATCTCAATACATATGTTAATTTGTAATAATATGTTAATATGTTTAGTTTCAAATATAAAGATTTAATTAACATAATATTTTTTTATTTTAAAATATTTGTTTAAAAGTATTTTAGTAGAAAAAAACACTGTTACCTGATTGTATATTTATATTTAATTTTAGATTTCTAACAACTTTTGAAAACAAAGAATTAATAGCAAGTTGTCTATATCCTAAATTTAAGTTAAATTGGCTAACTGGATAGAAAAAAAACTTGCTGAAAGTTATTTGGAAGATTTATTAGGAATTCGATCGACCGAAAGTTCCCCACAAAATGGAAACTCTGATGATCACGAAGATTTTTTTATCTTTGAGCAACAAAAAATTTAAAAATTGTAATATAGAAATGTTAAACAATTACTCAAAGATCAAAAAACATTTTATTAAATGTAATACAGCACTTTTTAGCAATGCATCAGTAGAACGTATATTTAGCGTCGGCGGTTTCGTGTTAACACCAAAACGCGGACATTTATGTGACGATACTATTGAGCAGCAAATTCTTTTAAAAATAAATAAAAAATTTTGAAAATAAAATTTTTATTACTCTTACAACGCGGATATTTGTGATACTATTAAGCAGCAAATACTTTTACAAATAAATAAAGAATTTTGAAATTAAAATTTTCAAACTTTATTTTAAATTCTGTGTAATTTCTAACAAACTTTTCCAGGGTAAAAAGTTTTGAAACAACGATGTTAAATTAAACAGCAGAAATTTTCAAACATTTTTTAGTAAAATAACAAACATAACATAATTTTACTAATGATATTGTTATTGACATATAAAGTGTAATACTTTGAATAATATATAAAATTAATAATTTTAATAATAATATGTAATAATAATAATAATATGTAACCTTAATAATTTTGATAATATGTAAACTTACTAATTTTGATAAGATTTTAATTAAGAATATCTTTTAAAAAGTTGTAAATAGGTTCTTTTTTAAAATTTGTACATGCTGTAATATGAAAGTATAGAAAAACTATATAGCTTTTATATAGCAATATGAAAAGTTTTTAAATTTACATTTATAGCATTTACAAATTTTCTAGAAAAAGCTTACTTACACCTTTTTAAAAATTTTTTTTATTTTAAATATCTTATTGTTAAAATTATTACTTTTATTATTTATAATTAAAATTCCTACAATTTACATTAATAACATTAAATTTTTAAAAATTATAAGGTGTTGATAATGGCTGTTGAAGCAAACACACACGGATGCTGATATGTATATAGTTGAATCAATTTATTGAAAACAATGTAAAGAACGTTTTTGACCTCTGAATTAGGTCTTTTTCAATATAATTGAACCAGAGTAGTAATAGTCATTACATGAGTGTCGCACTGAATGTTCATAATGTGGGAACAGATTTGATTTTTCATTAAATTTTTATGTTTATTAAATTTTTAATTTATATATTCGAGCTTGTTACTTTACTAAAAAATAATATTTAAAAAATTCTAGTGATTACTATAAATTTGTAGTATTTAACGTTTAAAATACAAAAGTTGTGCATAAATTTTGTATTATGTACAAAAAAAGTAACGGATCTTGTAACGGTAACGGTAACGAGTTACTTTTTAAAATTGGTAACGAGTAACGGAAACGAGTTACTTTTTAAAATTGGTAACAAGTAACGGTAACAAGTTACTTTTTAACAAAAAGAACGGTAACGGTAACGAGTTACTTTTATAAAGTAACTTTCTCAACTTTGTGTATATATTGCAAAGAGAAAAAAGGAGCAAGTAAAACATTATTTCATAGATATTTATTTTGTTAAAATAAACTTTAAAAAACACTTATGTTATTTTTAGTATAGTCAAAAAATAGTTAAAAGTAATTCTAAGAGCTAATTTATATCTGTGTGTTTCTGTTTGAAATAATTAGGTTTCCTTTCAATAATAATGCATTATTACAAAAATAGTTGGAAAACATGAATTGCAAGGATTCGCACGTTATATTGAAAAGCTTATTATGCTCAAAGCATTTTGAAAGTACTTGTTATCGATCAAATTCAGGAAGGAGTGGAATCAGATTAAAACCAAATGCGGTTCCAACTTATTCTAAAAAAAATATTGTTCAAGTATTGATGATTTACTTTGTATTCAATATTTATTTTTTTTTTCACAATTGAAAGTATATCAAACTGTATGTTTTAATTTTATTTTTGTAGTTTCAGTAACACTACAGCAAACGAAAATATTAAAGGAATCACCTTCATATCAGTCAAGTAAAGCTGTGAGTTTCATTGAATAAATAGTACTTATAAAACTTTCATATTTGTTGTGGTTTCAATAATTAACACATTACATAATGTTGTTTTCAATCTGTTAACAATATTGTTTTGTATTATTTTAAAACTTCAGAATTATCAGTACAAAATAATAAAACCACGCGATCAGCAAATGAATCACTTGATATTGCAAACCGTTCTAAATTGAGCTGTCATTTATATATTTCTGACACTTCTCTTTCAAACGATGTAGTTGCTCATAATAAATAAAACTCTTAATTTTTAATTTATACATTATTACAATAGATTTATGCATTTAGATTTTAAAGCTTGTTAAAAACAAAGATAAATATGTAAAATGTAAAAACGGAGCATCCTCGGAGGTCATTGTCCTTAACATATGTTGTCAAGGACACCTTCCTGAACAAGAATCTGCAACTTTTAGCCGTTGCTCGTTGTTTGTTAAAAAGTTATAAACAAAAAAAGTTGCGGCAATAAACTGTTATTTTCCGACACCGTGTACATTTTGTTTGTGTTGTAAGCGTGTAGGCAGGAGGAGCTGCGCCCCCCGCAGAGAGAAGGGCTTCGCCCCTCTCCCCTGCTCTCCTCTCATTAAAAAATAAAGAATTTAATTAAGTGTCAAGTGAAGAATTTAATTAATGTTCTACCGATGTCCCGAAACGTGGAATATTACTTTGCATATCTCGCCAAATTCTTTCGATGTTTTGCGTGTGATAATTAGTATAAGGATCTACAAAATTTTTTTTGTGATTTACTGAATTTACGCTGGCTGAAATGATAAGCGTTATTAAAATTATCA